>NC_091205.1:29438881-29488881 GCF_040958095.1 Procambarus clarkii
GTGGTTGGCTGAAGTGAAAGAAGATGGAAATATGGCATATTGTAAAGTTTGTAGAACTGAGATAAGAGCTCATAGAAGTGATTTAAAGAAATACAGTGAAACATTAAAACACAAACAAAATATATCGGAGGTAAGTCATCAGCAGATGAGCATCAAGTCTGTTCTATCAAAGAAGGAAGATAAACTTACTAAATTTGAACGTCGCTGTCTGTATGTACTGTCGCTATCTAGAAATCTAACATTATGTTTGTAACTCATCTTGTATGTATGTACTTTTACCTGAATAAACATTTGATTTGATTCGATTTGACTAAACAAAAAAATTGGGCTACTCTACTTGCAAATTCGCTACTTTTTGACCGTCAGCTCGCTACTTTTAGCAATTTGGATCTGGCAACCTTGCTCCGCCCTCGGGAGCTCTCAGTCACCTGCTAGCGCTCAGAGGGGATGGACGTCGCTCCGAGTTCCTCCCTCTCCACTCTCTTATTTTAGGCCTTCTGCCTTATCAAAACATGTCTAACTTATCAATAAACATTGCTACTGTCGCTGGGCACACGACCAACTACAAGCAATCACTATGAACTGGCTTAAATCGAGCTTACCACAGATTGTCTGGTCGAGGGGGTCCTCCCTCTGTCAGAGCCTGGTCAGGGCACTGCCTCGGCCCACGATAATGTCTCTGGGCGGCTTAATAAACACTCCTCGCCGTCCAGGACTTGAGACCACAACGTTCTTAGCTCAATTCCACAGCTGGCACATCTACACACTTCTATTCTCTTGGAGATATATCACTAGGGGTTCCTTCCTGATGGGATCTCAAATGGAGCGTGGCTTTCCCCCTGCGATGTCTGGCCTCAAGTGACGGTCAAAGCCCTCCAGAAGCGAGCCTCATGCCTCCAGCAAATTATCCACATCTCCTTTATCTGTTCATTTATCTGTTCTCTTATTCTCTGCCCATAATCTTAAACGCCGTGTAAAATTTACCCAATTATTTTTACATATGAATCTTCATGTCTGTATTTCCGACCTCCTAGTCAAGTCAGGCTTGATATTATAATTCTCAAAGGGGAGACTCGTTTTTTGGCTACCTGGGATCATAACAACTGCCAGAAATTTGGAAGACGGCAAACGTAGTCCCGATATACAAGAAGGGAGATAGACAGGAGGCACTGGACTACAGGCCAGTGTCCCTATTGGAGAAAATTGTGCGAAAAAAGCTAGTGGATCACTTGGAGCGAAGGAACTTTGTGACACAACACCAACATTATTTCAGGGATAGCAAGTCATGCCTCACAGGATTAATTGGACTCTACGATTACTGGTAACAAACTACGTTCTCTTAAAAGTTGTGTGTCCTCGTGGCCGTCCTCCTACCACCGTAACTGGCGATGGGAAACGGCTCTTGCGAGGTTGCGTATTGGCCATACTCGCTTAACTCATGGTCATTTGATGGAGCACTGCCCTGCTCCTTATTGTCCTAATTGCAATGTCCCTCTTACGGTCGTGCATATCCTTATTGAATGTCCTGACTTCCGGGACGAGCGTATGTCTTGTTTTCCGACCGTCCCCCGCAGTCGTTTGTCTCTCGATAGTATTCTTGGTGACTCGGATACTTTTGATATTGTTCGCCTTATGCGTTTCTGTTCTCGTATTGGCATCCTTGGTGATATTTAGCGCCCTCTGATTATCCCGCGCATTTGATGGTGCTACATAGCCTTCCCAGTTTGGTGCCTTCTTTTTGATAATTTTTTACTTACTTGGATTCTACGATCAGGCAACAAGAATCAGGCAGGAAAGAGAAGAGTGGGTAGACTGCATATTTTTAGATTGTCAGAAAGCCTTTGACACAGTACCACATCAGATTCTAGTGCGAAAGCTGGAGATGCAGGCAGGAGTGAAAGGGAAGGTACTCTATTGGATAAGGGTAACAGAAGTAACAGAAGACAGCGAGTCACTGTGAGGGGTGAGGTCTCAGACTGGTGAGACGTCACCAGTGGAGTCCCGCAGTGTTCAGTCCTTGGACCCATACTGCTTCTGATATATGTAAATGATCTACCAGAGGGTATAGAATCCTTCCTCTCATTGTTTGCTGATGATGCAAAAATTATGAGGAGGATTAAAACGGAGGAAGATAGTATGAGGCTACAAGATGACCTAGACAGACTGAAGGAATGGTTCAACAAATGGCTACTAAAGTTCAACCCGAGTAAATGTAAGGTAATGAAACTAGACAGTTGAAACAGGAGGCCAAACACAATAGACAGAATGGGAGATGAAGTCCTTCATGAAACGGACAGAGAGGAAGATCTAGGAGTTGATATCACACCAAACCTGTCTCCTGAAGCCCACATCAAGAGAATAACATTTGCGGCGTATGCGAGGCTGGCTAACATCAAAACTGCCTTCAGAACCTGTGTAAGGAATCATTCAGAACCTTGTATACCACATATGTAAGACCAATCCTGGAGAATGCGGCCCTAGCATGGAGCCCGTACCTTGTCAAGCACAAGGCGAAGCTGGAAAAAGTTCAGATGCATGCCACTAGGCTAGTCCTAGAACTAAGAGGCATGAGTTACGAGGAAAGGCTGCGGGAATGCACCTCACGACACTGGAAGACAGAAGAATGAAGGGAGACATGATCACTATCTACAAAATTCTCAGGAAATGACAGGGTAGATAAAGATAAACTGTTTAACACGGGTGGTATGCAAACAAGGGGACACAGGTGGAAACGGCTTGAGTAACCAAATGAGCCACAGGGACGTTAGAAAGAACTTTTTCAGTGTCAGAGTAGTTAACAGGTGGAAGGAAGGGAAGGAATTATCAGGGGAAAGCGCCAAGCCGTTACTACTATATAGCACTGGGAAGGGTGACTCCATACACAGTTTCAAATTTAGATATGACAGAGCCCAGTAGACTCAGGACACCTGTTGATTGACAGTTGAGAGACTGGAGCAAAGAGCCAGAGCTCAGTCCCCGCAAGCACAAATAGGTGAATACAAATAAGTGAGTACACACACACACACACTCACACACAATACACAAAAGGGCATGGAGGAACTTCCGTAATAACAGAACACCAGAAAGTAGAGTGAGATACCAGAGAACCAGGAACGAGTACGTCAGTGTGAGAAGAGCATCTGAGAAAAGGTATGAAAATGATATAGCTAATAAAGCCAAGACCGAACCAAAGCTACTACACAGTCACATCAGGTGGAAGACAACAGTGAAGGAACAGGTGATGAAACTTAGGGTGGGCGAGGACAGGTACACAGAGAATGACAAAGAGGTGTGTGAAGAACTCAACAAAAGGTTCCAGGAGGCCTTTACAATAGAACAGGGAGATGTCGCGGCGCTAGAAGAGGTGGCAGCAAACTTGGCGACCTTGGATAGGTTCGAAATTACAAGAGATGAGGTCAAGAAGCACCTATTGGAGCTGGATGTGAGAAAAGCTGTTGGGCCGGATGGAATTTCGCCATGGGTATTGAAAGAGTGTGCAGGAGCACTTTGCCTACCACTCTCCATAGTGTATAGTAGGTCACTGGAAACGGGGGACCTACCAGAAATATGGAATCCTGCTAATGTAGTACCAATATACAAAAAGGGTGACAGACAAGACGCACTGAACTACAGGCCAGTGTCCTTAACTTGTACACCATGCAAGGTGATGGAGAAGATTGTGAGAAAAAACCTAGTAACACATCTGGAGAGTAGAGACTTTGTGACAACCCATCAACATGGGTTCAGGGAGGGTAAATCTTGACTTACAGGATTGATAGAATTCTACGATCAGGTGACAAAGATTAAACAAGAAAGAGAAGGGTGGGCGGGCTGCATTTTTTTGGACTGTCGGAAAGCCTTTGACACAGTACCCCATAAAAGGTTGATGCATAAGCTGGAGAAACAGGCAGGAGTAACTGGTAGGGCGCTCCAGTGGATAAGGGAGTACCTAAACAATAGGAAGCAGAGAGTTACAGTGAGGGGTGAGACCTCAGACTGGCGTGAAGTCACCAGTGGAGTCCCACAGGGCTCTGTACTTGGACCGATCCTGTTTCTGATATACGTAAATGATCTCCCAGAGGGTATAGACTCATTCCTCTCAATGTTAGCTGACGACGCCAAAATTATGAGAAGGATTAAGACAGAGGAGGACAGCTTGAGGCTTCAAGAAGACCTGGACAAGCTGCAGGAAAGGTCGAACAAATGGCTGTTAGAGTTTAATCCAAGCAAATGTAATGTAATGAAGATAGGAGTAGGAAGCAGGAGACCAGATACAAGGTATCACTTGGGAGATGAAATACTTCAAGAGTCCGAGAGAGAGAAAGACCTGGGGGTTGATATCACGCCAGACCTGTCCCCTGAAGCTCATATCAAGAGGATAACAGCAGCAGCATATGCCAGGTTGGCTAACATAAGAACGGCCTTTAGAAACTTGTGTAAGGAATCTTTCAGAACGTTATATATCACATATGTCAGACCAATCCTGGAGTATGCGGCACCAGCATGGAGTCCATATCTAGTCAAGCATAAGACTAAAATGGAAAAGGTTCAAAGGTTTGCCACCAGACTAGTACCCGAGCTGAGAGGTATGAGCTACGAGGAGAGACTACGGGAATTAAACCTCACTTCGTTGGAAGACAGAAGAGTTAGGGGGGACATGATCACCACATTCAAGATCCTCAAGGGAATCGACAGGGTTGATAAAGACAGGCTGTTTAACACAAGGGGCACACGCACTAGGGGACACAGGTGGAAACTGAGTACCCAAATGAGCCACAGAGATATTAGAAAGAACTTTTTTAGTGTCAGAGTGGTTGACAAATGGAATGCATTAGGAAGTGATGTGGTGGAGGCTGACTCCATACACAGTTTCAAGTGTAGATATGATAAAGCCCAATAGGCTCAGGAACCTGTACACCTGTTGATTGACAGTTGAGAGGCGGGACCAAAGAGCCAGAGCTCAACCCCCGCAGGCACAACTAGGTGAGTACACACACACACACACACACACACACACACACACACACACACACACACACACACACACACACACACACACACACACACACACACACTCACACACACACACACACACATGCACACAAATTGGTGAGAGAACAAGAAGAAGAATTAAAGACCAAGAAGGCTCCAGTAAGATAGTATTGAAAGTGGCAGTGAGAGAGATACTAAAAGGGTTACAGATGGAAAGGGCTGAACAAGCCATAGAAAAGGTTTTTCAGGCTAGGCTGGTACAACAAGGACAGAGATCGCCTGATAAAGATTGTGTTTACAATCGAGACCATGAAGGACAAAATTCTAAGAAGGAACTACCAACTGTTAAATGTGAGAGGGTACAAGAAAGGGTTCCTCCAGATGGACATGATGAGGGAAGAGAGTGCAATGGTAGCAAACGGAAGAAGAAGTGCAGGGAGAGAGGAGACAACCAGGAAACCAAAACCCCCAATACAACAGTCCCAGAGGGGAGTGGTGAACTCCCAACCAGCACCCTATTACCCCTAGAGGAGACGACAACACCCCCACCCTCCTCTCCGTACAAATCTTCCTTACCCTGAACCCTCTCTGTCCCCAATTCAAAAGATCTTTCAACCCTCTCTCGGCCCTCACCAGATACCTTCGTATTCCTCCCTTCCCCTACTCCACCCCATACCCTCCCTGTCCCCTCATTCCCCCTCCTCTCTCACCCCATACTCTCCCTCCCTGCTGAGAATCCACTCTCACCTCATACCCTTCATGGCGCCCTGCTCCCCTCACCCCATATCCTCCCTGTCCCCCCCCCCTCCCACCTCACCCTATACCCTCCCTGATATTCACCCAGAAGGAGTAGGATATAAGGGAAGTTGGAAGCCCCCCTTGGGAATGAGTGATCACAGTGTACTGATATTTGAGGACCGGGAAGAGCAAGGAGTAATCTACCATAAAAAAGAACTAGAAAACAAGGGCTGGCATACCGAAAGGGAAATTATGAGATGAGAAAATTCCCAAGAGAAATACCATGAGACACAGAACTCAGAACTAAGACCTTACAAGACATGATGGACTACGTCACCCAAAAGTGTCAGGGGGGCTGTAAGCAGGTCTATCTCGGCCCAAAAGGGGAAAAAACGAGAAGCAAAAGAAGAATCCATGGTTTAATAGGGGATGTATGGAAGCAAAAGAACGGAATAAAAGGCGTGGAGGAACTTCCGAAATAACAGATCAGCAGAAAGCAGAGAGAAGGCAGAAAACCAGAGAACCAGGAACGAGTACGTCAGTGTGAGATGAGAAGCAGAGAGACACAGTATGAAAATGATATGGCAAATAAAGCCAAGACCGAACCAAAACTGCTTCACAGTCACATCAGGAGGAATACAACAGTGAAAGAACGAGTGATGAAGCTTAGAACGGGTGAGAACAGATACACAGAGAATGACAAAGAGGTGTGTGAAGAAGTCAACAAGAAATTCCAGGAGGTCTTCACAATCGAACGAGGGTGAAATCCCTGAGCTAGGAGAAGTAGCAGTAAACCAGGCGGCCTTGGAAGGGTTCGAAATTACCAGAGATGAGGTTAAGAGGCATCTGTTGGATCTGGTCGTAAGAAAGGCTGTTGGTCAGAACGGAATCTCACTATGGGTACTAAAAGAGTGCATAAAAGTACTTTGCTTGCCACTCTCCATAGTGTACAGTAGGTCACTGGAGACGGGAGACCTACCAGAAATATGGAAGACTGCTAATGTGGTCCCAATATACAAAAAGGGTGACAGACAAGCGGCACTGAACTACAGGCCAGTGTCCTTCACTTGTATACCATGCAAGGTGATGGAGAAGATCGTGAGAAAAGACGTAATAACACATCTGGAGAGAAGGGACTTCGTGACAACCAACCACATGGTTTCAGGGAGGGTAAATCTTTACACACAGAAATCACAATAGAGTGATGCATCAAATGAACAAATCCACAAGGGCCGTGACGAGGGTTCTAACCTACGTCCGAGAGCATCCCAGACGCTGCCTTAATCGACAGCGCCCATGTGGATTTGTTAAGGGTAAATTTTGCCTTTTTACAGGCTTAATAGTATTCTGCGATCAGGTAGTAAAGATTAAGCAAGAGGAGAAGGATGGACATATTGCTTTTTGTTGGACTGACGGAAAGCCTTTGATACAGTACCCCATAAGAGGCTGGTGCATAAGTTTGAGAAACAGGGAAGCATAACTGGTAGGTTGCTCCAGTGGGTAAGGGAGTAAATAAGCGAGAGGAAGCAGAGAGTTACAGAGAGGGGCGAGACCTCAGAATGGCGTGAAGTCACACCAACTGTAACACCTGCAACATCTACAAAACTAGGAACACAACCAACACCTACAACCGCAGCAACACCACAAACACCTTCAACACCTACAACATCAGCAAAACCTGCAACTCCAGCAACACCTACACCAGCAGTCTGCAACACCTACAACACCAGCAACACCTGCTACACCAGCAATACCTGCATCTCCTAAAACACCAGCAACACCCACAACACCAGCAACACCCACAACACCAGCAACACCAGCAACACCAGCAACACCCACAACACCTGCAACACCAGCAACACCCACAACACCTGCAACACCAGCAACACCAGCAACACCCACAACACCTGCAACACCAGCAACACCCACAACACCTGCAACACCAGCAACACCCACAACACCAGCAACACCCACAACACCAGCAACACCAGCAACACCCACAACACCTGCAACACCAGCAACACCCACAACACCAGCAACACCAGCAACACCCACAACACCCACAACACCTGCAACACCAGCAACACCCACAACACCAGCAACACCCACAACACCAGCAACACCAGCAACACCCACAACACCTGCAACACCAGCAACACCCACAACACCTGCAACACCAGCAACACCCACAACACCAGCAACACTGACAACACCTGCAACACCAGCAACACCCACAACACCAGCAACACCCACAACACCAGCAACACCCACAACACCTGCAACACCAGCAACACCAGCAACACCCACAACACCAGCAACACCAGCAACACCCAAAACACCAGCAACACCCACAACACCTGCAACACCAGCAACACCAGCAACACCAGCAACACCAGCAACACCCAAAACACCAGCAACAACCCACAACACCTGCAACACCAGCAACACCAGCAACACCCACAACACCTGCAACACCAGCAACACCTGCAACACCCACAACACCTGCAACACCCACAACACCTGCAACACCAGCAACGCCCACAACACCTGCAACACCCACAACACCTGCAACACCAGCAACACCCACAACACCTGCAACACCCACAACACCTGCAACACCCACAACACCTGCAACACCAGCAACACCCACAACACCTACAACACCCACAACACCTGCAACACCAGCAACACCCACAACACCAGCAACACCAGCAACACCCACAACACCTGCAACACCAGCAACACCTGCAACACCCACAACACCTGGAACACCCACAACACCAGCAACAGCCACAACACCTGCAACAGCCACAACACCTGCAACACCAGCAACACCCACAACACCTGCAACACCCACAACACCTGCAACACCCACAACACCTGCAACACCAGCAACACCTGCAACACCAGCAACACCCACAACACCTGCAACACCCACAACACCTGCAACACCTGCAACACCTACAACACCAGCAACACCTGCAACACCAGCAACACCTGCAACACCAGCAACACCCACAACACCTGCAACACCCACAACACCAGCAACACCTGCTAAACCAGCAACCCTCAGGTGCCAGGTGAGGATCTGTCAACCCTCAGGTGCCAGCTGAAGATCTGTCAACCCTCAGGTGCCTGGTGAGGATCTGTCTACCCTCAGGTGCCAGGTGAGGATCTGTCTACCCTCAGGTGCCTGGTGAGGATCTGTCAACCCTCAGGTGCCAGCTGAAGATCTGTCAACCCTCAGGTGCCAGGTGAAGATCTGTCTACCCTCAGGTGCCAGGTGAGGATCTGTCTACCCTCAGGTGCCTGGTGAGGATCTGTCAACCCTCAGGTGCCAGCTGAAGATCTGTCAACCCTCAGGTACCAGGTGAGGATCTGTCAACCCTCAGGTGCCAGGTGAAGATCTGTCTACCCTCAGGTGCCAGCTGAAGATCTGTCTACCTTCAGGTGCCAGGTGAAGATCTGTCTACCCTCAGGTACCAGCTGAAGATCTGTCTACCCTCAGGTACCAGGTGAGGATCTGTCTACCTTCAGGTACCAGGTGAGGATCTGTCAACCCTAAGGTGCCAGGTGAAGATCTGTCAACCCTCAGGTGCCAGGTGAGGATCTGTCTACCCTCAGGTGCCAGGTGAAGATCTGTCTACCCTCAGGTACCAGGTGAGGATCTGTCTACCCTCAGGTGCCAGGTGAGGATCTGTCTACCCTCAGGTGCCAGCTGAAGATCTATCTACCCTCAGGGGTCAGCTGAAGATCTGTCTACCCTCAGGTGTCAGGTGAGGATCTGTCTACCCTCAGGTGCCAGGTGAGGATCTGTCTACCCTCAGGTGCCAGGTGAGGATCTGTCTACCCTCAGGTGCCTGGTGAGGATCTGTCTACCCTCAGGTACCAGCTGAAGATCTGTCTACCCTCAGGTACCAGGTGAGGATCTGTCTACCCTCAGGTACCAGGTGAGGATCTGTCTACCCTCAGGTACCAGGTGAAGATCTGTCTACCCTCAGGTGCCAGGTGAGGATCTGTCTACCCTCAGGTACCAGGTGAAGATCTGTCTTCCCTCAGGTGCCAGCTGAAGATCTGTCTACCCTCAGGTACCAGGTGAGGATCTGTCTACCCTCAGGTACCAGGTGAGGATCTGTCTACCCTCAGGTACCAGCTGAAGATCTGTCTACCCTCAGGTACCAGGTGAGGAACTGTCTACCCTCAGGTACCAGGTGAGGATCTGTCTAACCTCAGGTACCAGGTGAGGATCTGTCAACCCTAAGGTGCCAGGTGAAGATCTGTCAACCCTCAGGTGCCAGGTGAGGATCTGTCTACCCTCAGGTGCCAGGTGAAGATCTGTCTACCCTCAGGTACCAGGTGAGGATCTGTCTACCCTCAGGTGCCAGGTGAGGATCTGTCTACCCTCAGGTGCCAGCTGAAGATCTATCTACCCTCAGGGGCCAGCTGAAGATCTGTCTACCCTCAGGTGCCAGGTGAGGATCTGTCTACCCTCAGGTGCCAGGTGAGGATCTGTCTACCCTCAGGTGCCAGGTGAGGATCTGTCTACCCTCAGGTGCCTGGTGAGGATCTGTCTACCCTCAGGTACCAGCTGAAGATCTGTCTACCCTCAGGTACCAGGTGAGGATCTGTCTACCCTCAGGTACCAGGTGAGGATCTGTCTACCCTCAGGTACCAGGTGAAGATCTGTCTACCCTCAGGAGCCAGGTGAGGATCTGTCTACCCTCAGGTACCAGGTGAAGATCTGTCTACCCTCAGGTACCAGGTGAAGATCTGTCTACCCTCAGGTACCAGGTGAAGATCTGTCTACCCTCAGGTACCAGGTGAAGATCTGTCTTCTTGAGGTTATCTTGAGATGATTTCGGGGCTTTTTAGTGTCCCCGCGGCCCGGTCCTCGACCAGGCCTCCACCCCCAGGAAGCAGCCCGTGACAGCTGACTAACTCCTGAGTACCTATTTACTGCTAGGTAACAGGGGCATTCAGGGTGAAAGAAACTTTGCCCATTTGTTTCTGCCTCGTGCGGGAATCGAACCCGAGCCACAGAATTACGAGTCCTGCGCGCTATCCACCAGGCTTTCGTGGCCTCAGTTGGAACCCACTGTCAGGTTCCAAAATTATTTTCATTAATTGTAAACTAATTCTCGGTATCTTCGTATCACTTTGTAAGTACATCATGCTTAAAATATTTAACAAAGCCGGGTTGTTTGCACGATTAGCACTTTTTAATAATAATAGCGAAAGGATTCGTTTAAAATTAGTTTGGCAGCGTACATTTGGCACCATGTTTCACAATGTTCAGTAAGTCTCATCGAGCGACCAAATTGGTCCCTAATCGGCACATACTTATGCAGCATATCTGTAATTGTATCCACCGACTGCTGGTTGTAGTCTGGGTGTTTCATAAACTCATTCCGAGTGTTAACGAGCATATTTATTAAAGCTCTTTCGTGCGTCTTTAATTTCTTTAGTTGCTCTTCAGTCATGAAATTTGGAATATTAATGGGTTTATCAATCAGCATACTATTCTTCACATCGGCCAGAACACCAGAATCGATTTCGCGTTGAAGTTTGGTCCCTTCATTTTTCATTCTCATGTAGTTGAGAATCTGGAAAGAGTCAGCGCCCTTCATAACCTCAGTAGGAATGTTGGGGAGCAAGAGCTGTAATTGCGGCTGGAATGTTTCCTTCAATTCAGCATGTAACTTGAAAAAAGAGTTTGGGTCTTCAGATAATTCAATTTCCCGTTTAAGAAACCTGCCTTTTCTTTTTTCGGTTTTCGTGGCCTCATTATGTACTATCGTTGAAAACAGCAAATAAACAATTGTAAACACTGACAAGACAGTGAATATTGTTGAGCTCCTGATTGCCATTGTTGAACTTTGGATGTCACAACTTCGCTCATACGTCGGTTGTACTCTCAGGTGTCTTCCCTCAGGTGCCAGCTGAAGATCTGTCTACCCTCAGGTACCAGGTGAGGATCTGTCTACCCTCAGGTACCAGGTGAGGATCTGTCTACCTTCAGGTACCAGGTGAGGATCTGTCTACCCTCAGGTGCCAGGTGAAGATCTGTCTACCCTCAGGTAGTACATCAGAGGAATAAACATCAGAGGTCCGCGGTTGTTCAACGTCCTCCCAGCAAGCATAAGAAATATTGCCGGAACAACCGTGGACATTTTCAAGAGGAAACTAGATTTATTCCTCCAAGGAGTGCCGGACCAACCGGGCTGTGGTGGGTATGTGGGCCTGCGGGCCGCTCCAAGCAACAGCCTGGTGGACCAAACTCTCACAAGTCGAGCCTGGCCTCGGGCCGGGCTTGGGGAGTAGAAGAACTCCCAGAACCCCATCAACCAGGTATCAACCAGGTATCAACCTGGTACCAGGTGAGGATCTGTCTACCCTCAGGTACCAGGTGAGGATCTGTCTAACCTCAGGTACCAGGTGAGGATCTGTCAACCCTCAGGTGCCAGGTGAAGATCTGTCTACCCTCAGGTGCCAGGTGAGGATCTGTCTACCCTCAGGTGCCAGGTGAAGATCTGTCTACCCTCAGGTTCCAGGTGAGGATCTGTCTACCCTCAGGTGCCAGGTGAGGATCTGTCTACCCTCAGGTGCCAGCTGAAGATCTATCAACCCTCAGGTGCCAGGTGAAGATCTGTCTACCCTCAGGTGCCAGGTGAAGATCTGTCTACCCTCAGGTGCCAGCTGAAGATCTGTCTACCCTCAGGTGCCAGCTGAAGATCTGTGTACCCTCAGGTGCCAGGTGAGGATCTGTCTACCCTCAGGTGCCAGGTGAAGATCTGTCTACCCTCAGGGGCCTGGTGAGGATCTGTCTACCCTCAGGTGTTAATATGACTGAATTACCAAGGAAGTTAATGGTCGCGTCCCTTCTCATGGAATTTGTCGTTCATGTGTATATATATTTATATGTCCCCTTGTTTCACATAGTTATTATGTGTATACATTAATGCATGTGTGTATGTGTGTATAACATAATATGTGTATGTATAACATAATGCGTGTATGTATAAGATAATGCGTGTAAATGTGTATAACAATGTGTGTATGTGTGTATAAGATAATGCGAGTATAACATAATACGTGTATACTAAAAATAAACAAGGGACTTGCATCCCTCGGAGTAAAATTACGTGATCCACAATATGCAAACTTTGAACACACAATATTTTTAAAAACAAAATTAACATAAATTATAATTACAGCTGCAGGAGATGGCTTATAATCGCTCCATGCATATGAGGGAGGTAACTCTAGCTCTGGGGGGCCGGCACCATGCCAGGGGCGGTCGGCCGACTTGGGTCAACCATGCTAGGGGCGGTCGGCCGACTTGGGTCAACCATGATAGGGGCGGTCGGCCGACTTGGGTCAACCATGATAGGGGCGGTCGGCCGACTTGGATCAACCGTGCTAGGGGACGGTCGGCCGACATGGGTCAACCATGCTAGGGGCGGTCGGCCGACTTGGATCAACCGTGCTAGGGGCGGTCGGCCGACTTGGGTCAACCGTGCTAGGGGACGGTCGGCCGACATGGGTCAACCATGCTAGGGGCGGTCGGCCGACTTGGGTCAACCATGATAGGGGCGGTCGGCCGACTTGGGTCAACCATGATAGGGGCGGTCGGCCGACTTGGGTCAACCGTGCTAGGGGCGGTCGCCGACTTGGGTCAACCGTGCTAGGGGCGGTCGGCCGACTTGGGTCAACCATACTAGGGACGGTTGGCCGACTTGGGTCAACCATGAGTCCTGGTTGCTGGTAGGATATACTGCCGTATCATTCCTTATAATAATAATAAATGGTACTGGTGTGTTTGATAATAATAATAATAGGGTTTAATTCCATATGTAAACTCACATCCTCACACACACATCAGTTCGCCCTAAAATAGTGGCTAGGGCTCTCCAATGGTAACTAGTTGGAGTGCGTCTGGCCACCAACATGGTTGGTACCGGCCTGGCCCCCAACATGGTTGATACCGGCCTGGCCCCCATCATAGTTGGTACCGGCCTGGCCCCCAACATAGTTGGTACCGGCCTGGCCACCAACATGGTTGGTACCGGCCTGGCCCCCAACATAGTTGGTACCGGCCTGGCCCCCAACATGGTTGGTACCAGCCTGGCCACCAACATGGTTGGTACCGGCCTGGCCCCATCATGGTTGGTACCAGCCTGGCCACCAACATGGTTGGTACCGGCCTGGCCCCCAACATGGTTGGTACCGGCCTGGCCACCAACATGGTTGGTATCGGCCTGGCCACCAACATGGTTGGTACCGGCCTGGCCACCAACATGGTTGGTACCGGCCTGGCCACCAACATGGTTGGTACCGGCCTGGCCCCCAACATGGTTGGTACCGGCCTGGCCACCAACTTGGTTGGTACCGGCCTGGCCCCCAACATGGTTGGTACCGGCCTGGCCCCCAACATGGTTGGTACCGGCCTGGCCACCAACATGGTTGGTACCGGCCTGGCCCCCAACATGGTTGGTACCGGCCTGGCCACCAACATGGTTGGTACCGGCCTGGCCACCAACATGGTTGGTACCGGCCTGGCCCCCATCATGGTTGGTACCGGCCTGGCCACCAACATGGTTGGTACCGGCCTGGCCACCAACATGGTTGGTACCGGCCTGGCCCCCAACATGGTTGGTACCGGCCTGGCCCCCAACATGGTTGGTACCGGCCTGGCCCCAAACATGGTTGGTACCGGCCTGGCCACCATCATGGTTGGTACCAGCCTGGCCACCAACATGGTTGGTACCGGCCTGGCCCCCAACATGGTTGGTACCGGCCTGGCCCCCAACATGGTTGGTACCGGCCTGGCCACCAACATGGTTGGTACCGGCCTGGCCCCCAACATGGTTGGTACCGGCCTGGCCACCAACATGGTTGGTACCGGCCTGGCCACCAACATGGTTGGTACCGGCCTGGCCCCCAACATGGTTGGTACCGGCCTGGCCCCCAACATGGTTGGTACCGGCCTGGCCCCCAACATGGTTGGTACCGGCCTGGCCACCAACATGGTTGGTACCGGCCTAGCCACCAACATGATTGGTACCGGCCTGGCCCCCAATATGATTGGTACCGGCCTGGCCCCCAACATGGTTGGTACCGGCCTGGCCATCAACATGGTTGGTACCGGCCTGGCCCCCAACATGGTTGGTACCGGCCTGGCCCCCAACATGGTTGGTACCGGCCTGGCCACCAACATGGTTGGTACCGGCCTGGCCCCCAACATGGTTGGTACCGACCTGGCCCCCAACATGGTTGGTACCGGCCTGGCCCCCAACATGGTTGGTACCGGCCTGGCCACCAACATGATTGGTACCGGCCTGGCCACCAACATGGTTGGTACCGGCCTGGCCCCCAACATGGTTGGTACCGGCCTGGCCCCCAACATGGTTGGTACCGGCCTGGCCACCAACATGGTTGGTACCGGCCTGGCCACCAACATGGATGGTACCAGCCTGGCCACCAACATGATTGGTACCGGCCTGGCCACCAACATGGTTGGTACCGGCCTGGACCCCTTCCATGGTTGGTACCGGCCTGGCCCCATCATGGTTGGTACCAGCCTGGCCCCATCATGGTTGGTACCAGCCTGGCCACCAACATGGTTGGTACCGGCCTGGCCACCAATATGGTTGGTACCGGCCTGGCCCCCAACATGGTTGGTACCAGCCTGGCCACCAACATGGTTGGTACCGGCCTGGCCACCAACATGGTTGGTACCGGCCTGGACCCCACCATGGTTGGTACCGGCCTGGCCCCATCATGGTTGGTACCGGCCTGGCCACCAACATGGTTGGTACCGGCCTGGCCCCCAACATGGTTGGTACCAGCCTGGCCCCCAACATGGTTGGTACCGGCCTGGCCACCAACATGGTTGGTACCAGCCTGGCCACCAACATGGTTGGTACCGGCCTGGCCACCAACATGGTTGGTACCGGCCTGGACCCCACCATGGTTGGTACCGGCCTGGCCCCATCATGGTTGGTACCAGCCTGGCCCCATCATGGTTGGTACCGGCCTGGCCACCAACATGGTTGGTACCGGCCTGGCCACCAACATGGTTGGTACCGGTCTGGCCACCAACATGGTTGGTACCGGCCTGGCCACCAACATGGTTGGTACCGGCCTGGCCACCATCATGGTTGGTACCGGCCTGGCCACCAACATGGTTGGTACCGGCCTGGCCACCAACATGGTTGGTACCAGCCTGGCCACCAACATGGTTGGTACCGGCCTGGCCACCAACATGGTTGGTACCGGCCTGGCCACCAACATGGTTGGTACCGGCCTGGCCACCAACATGGTTAGTACCGGCCTGGCCACCAACATGGTTGGTACCGGCCTGGCCACCAACATGGTTGGTACCGGCCTGGCCACCAACATGGTTGGTACCGGCCTGGCTACCAACATGGTTGGTACCAGCCTGGCCACCAACATGGTTGGTACCGGCCTGGCCACCAACATGGTTGGTACCGGCCTGGCCACCAACATGGTTGGTACCGGCCTGGCCACCAACATGGTTGGTACCGGCCTGGCCACCAACATGGTTGGTACCGGCCTGGCCACCAACATGGTTGGTACCGGCCTGGCCACCAACATGGTTGGTACCGGCCTGGCCACCAACATGGTTGGTACCGGCCTGGCCACCAACATGGTTGGTACCGGCCTGGCCACCAACATGGTTGGTACCAGCCTGGCCACCAACATGGTTGGTACCGGCCTGGCCACCAACATGGTTGGTACCAGCCTGGCCACCAACATGGTTGGTACCGGCCTGGCCACCCACATGGTTGGTACCAGCCTGGCCACCAGTGAAACGCCACAAAATGTCCTGTTGTCTAAAGAGCTGATGGCAGCCCAACCCGCCAGGCCAACGAGATAAGGAAAGTTCTTAAACAATAACAATTTGATGACCAAACTACACTAGATGAGGAGACGACGACGTTTCGGTCAGTCCTGGACCATTATCAAGTCCATTGTGATGGGGACGAGTTGTTTGTTGTTTTAGATTCAGCTACTGGGAACAAAAGTTCCAAGTAGCACGGGCTATGGTGATCCCGTAGTGGACTTACCTGGCACTGGAGGCTCGGAGCGAGGGAGGCACGGGCATAGGTAAGGCAGGGGTAAGGTGAGGAGCAGGTAAGATTTATTAACAACTATTCCCCAACACCCCCGAGACGGGAGACATCTCCCGTCACGCAGGGTGCAGTCGCATCTCCACAGATCTCCACAGATGGCTCAAAAGGGCCACCACTTACGGGCTATTCATGCCCGTGCCACCTTTTGGGTGGCTTAATCTTCATCAATCAATCAATCACACCCCCGTGAAAGAAAGTTCAGGCTGTTGAAGGTTACTTTACTATGCTCTACTCCCCTTGTAACAGCAGCATGGACTCACACAAGGCAATCCAATAATATTACCCCCCCCACCCCACCTAAATGACCATCATCCTCTACAAGTAAACAGGTATATCCCCATATACTGTGTCGACCTCTTGCAAAGAACTTTAGATGGCACAAAAGGGGTTGCAAGTCGCAATTGCATAAAGTACGACCAGTTTGTTCTTTATGACTTACTGACATTTAAGGTTGCAGCTCAAAGTGGAACACCTTCCCCATAGACCGCCTCAGTAACAATTGAATTCTCTCGCCTGCCTGCTGGCAGCACTGCCCCCCCCAAAACTCTCATACTGCATTCGTCCTGTCCTTTTAAATCAACTTTACCGATTATAACATAAATACCACGTACATTAATAATCCTACTCGCTATGCAATATTTAATTAATTAATACGTACCAAGATTAAAACATAGCCAGTAGTTCACATATTCATAAATAATCGTACCCCGGCACTGCTGTAACACCCGGAAGTCGCGCAACAAACACTCTCTTTGCTTTATTCTCTCAAATCCTTGTTTCCTTACCATCAGACCATGCTGGTAAGATCCTTTACATATGCGTATTCGCATAAAGACAAATGCATGTAACATGCAGGTGTGGGCGCGCGCACTTGCCCAAACCAACGCGCTGTAGACAAAACACATTTACAAACAACACAGTCAGTTTGCAAATTTGATTCTCACCTTTTAACCCCGGCCCTGCATAAACTCCCCTCCCAAGCTTCACAAACACAAAAAACACCAAATAAATACACCTCATTCTCGTGTGCTTTCCCTTTCTGTCATTACCATCAAGTGCTTCCTTTGAGGGCCTTCATTTGTTTTGGCAAGCACAAAGAATGCGTTAAGAAAAATAAATGTGTGGAGGAAGAGAGAGAGAGAGAGAGAGAGAGAGAGAGAGAGAGAGAGAGAGAGAGAGAGAGAGAGAGAGAGAGAGAGAGACAGAGAGAGAGACAGAGAGAGAGAGAGAGAGAGAGAGAGAGAGAGAGAGAGAGAGAGAGAGAGAGAGAGAGAGAGACAGAGAGAGAGAGAGAGACAGAGAGAGAGAGAGAGAGAGAGAGAGAGAGAGAGAGAGAGAGAGAGAGAGAGAGAGAGAGAGAGAGAGAGAGAGAGAGAGAGAGAGAGAGAGAGAGAGAGAGAGAGAGAGAGAGAGAGAGACAGAGAGAGACAGACAGAGACAGAGACAGAGACAGAAACAGAGACAGACAGACAGACAGACAGAGACAAAGAGTGAGGGAGAGGGAGAGACCCAAGCCCTACCCCCCAGTGCTCACCTCACCGACCTCGTCAACAGTTACAGACGGCAAAGTTACAGCAGGAGTGGATGGGCCAGAGATGTAAAAATAACTGAAATATGATCTCCAGTCACTTCCTGTTGTCAATCAGCTCACTCAGGAGAGTGGCACTGTCAGTCAGCTGTCACGGCCGTGACAGCCGTGACAACCATGACCCTCGTGACAGCCGTGACAGCCGTGACAGCCGTCTGTCACACCAAAATCTTGAACTCACATCCAGGTATCTCAAGAGAAAGCGTGGTGGGCCTCAGAGAGCACTCGGCCACTGATGACAGCTCCACCACGTCCCTCAATGATGTCCGTACTTACTCACTAATTGACGAGCCTCGTAAGGTACGATGAGAGGTACGATAAGGTACGACCTTACTCGTACATTACGAGTATGGTGCAATGTTTAGTAAATACGAGTAAGATACGATGTTTAGTATATACGAGTAAAGTATGATGTTTAGTATATACGAGTAAAGTACGATGTTTAGTATATACGAGTAAAGTATGATGTTTAGTAAATACGAGTAAGGTACGATGTTTAGTATATACGAGTAAGATACGATGTTTAGTATATACGAGTAAGGTACGATGTTTAGTATATACGAGTAAGGTACGATGTTTAGTATATACGAGTAAGGTACGATGTTTAGTATATACGAGTAAGGTACGATGTTTAGTATATACGAGTAAGGTACGATGTTTAGTATATACGAGTAAGGTACGATGTTTAGTATATACGAGTAAGGTACGATGTTTAGTATATACGAGTAAGGTACGATGTTTAGTATATACGAGTAAGGTACGATGTTTAGTATATACGAGTAGGGTGCGATGTTAGTAGTTGCAGAGGTGACAGAGCGAGACACTTGTTATCCCACTAAGATCTGACGTAAGAGTGGAATTTATCAGATGTGTTATATAAGAACAAGCTTTGTGCATACATTAAGTGTGCTTATCAGTGCTTAATCGCTAATTAAATGTGAGTATCAGTGTTAGGCATCAGTGATTGTGTGGTGTAACCCTAATTGTGCTTATGTGGGGTCGAGCTTCAGTTCTTGGGCCCCGCCTCTCAGTGGATGAATGCGCGTGCGTGCACGTGTGAGTGAGCTCACCTAGTTGTAGTGGCTACGTGGGGTGGGGCTTCAGTTCTTGGGCTCTGCCTCTCAGTGGAAGAATGTTTTTTTGTGTGCGTGTGAGTGTAAGCTCACCTAGTTGTCCTCACCTAGGTGTTTGAGGGGTGTAACCCTAATTGTGCTTACATGGGGGTTGACCTACAGTTCATGGGCCCTGCCTCTCAGTGGATGTGTATGTGTGTGTGTGTGTGCGCGTGTGAGTGTGAGCCTACCTAGTTGTACTCACTTATTTGTAGCCCTAATTGTGCTTACATGGAGTTGAGCTTCAGTTCTTGGACCCGCCTCTCATGATTGAATGTTCTTTGTGTGCGCGTGCGAGCATGTGCGTGCGTGCGTGTGTACTCACCTAGTTGTACTCACCTAGTTGTGTTTGCGGGGGTTGAGCTCTGGCTCTTTGGTCCCGCCTCTCAACCGTCAATCAACAGGTGTACAGATTCCTGAGCCTATCGGGCTCTGTCATATCTACACTTGAAACTGTGTATGGAGTGAGCCTCCACCACATCACCCCCTAATGCATTCCATTTGTCAACCACTCTGACACTAAAAAAGTTCTTTCTAATATCTCTGTGGCTCATTTGGGCACTCAGTTTCCACCTGTGTCCCCTTGTGCGTGTTCCCCTTGTGTTAAATAGACTGTCTTTATCTACCCTATCAATCCCCTTCAGAATCTTGAATGTGGTGATCATGTCCCCCCTAACTCTTCTGTCTTCCAGCGAAGTGAGGTTTAATTCCCGTAGTCTCTCCTCGTAGCTCATACCTCTCAGCTCGGGTACTAGTCTGGTGGCAAACCTTTGAACCTTTTCCAGTTTAGTCTTATCCTTGACTAGATATGGACTCCATGCTGGGGCTGCATACTCCAGGATTGGCCTGACATATGTGGTATACAAAGTTCTGAATGATTCTTTACACAAGTTTCTGAATGCCGTTCGTATGTTGGCCAGCCTGGCATATGCCGCTGATGTTATCCGCTTGATATGTGCTGCAGGAGACAGGTCTGGCGTGATATCAACCCCCAAGTCTTTTTCCTTCTCTGACTCCTGAAGAATTTCCTCTCCCAGATGATACCTTGTATCTGGCCTCCTGCTCCCTACACCTATCTTCATTACATTACATTTGGTTGGGTTAAACTCTAACAACCATTTGTTCGACCATTCCTTCAGCTTGTCTAGGTCTTCTTGAAGCCTCAAACAGTCCTCTTCTGTTTTAATCCTTCTCATAATTTTAGCATCGTCCGCAAACATTGAGAGAAATGAATCGATACCCTCCGGGAGATCATTTACATATATCAGAAACAAGATAGGACCGAGTACAGAGCCCTGTGGGACTCCACTGGTGTATGCGTATGCGTGTGTGTGTGTGTGTGTGTGTATATGTGTGTGTACTCACCTAATTGTGCTTGCGGGGGTTGAGCTTTGTCTCTTTGGTTCCACCTCTCAACTATCAATCAACTGGTGTACAGATTCCTGAGCCTACTGGGCTCTATCATATCTACATTTGAAACTGTGTATGGAGTCAGCCTCCACCACATCACTTCCTAGTGCATTCCATCTGTTAACTACTCTGACACTGAAAAAAATTATATTGTCTCTGTGGCTCATCTGGGTACTAAGATTCCACCTGTATCCCCTTGTTCGTGTCCCACCCATGCTGAAGAGTTTGTCTTTGTCCAACCTGTCAATTCCCCTGAGAATTTTGTAGATGGTGATCATGTCTCCCCTTACTCTTCTGTCTTCTAGTTTCGTGAGGTGCATTTCTCGCAGCCTTTATTCGTAACTCATGCCTCTTAGTTCTGGGACTAGCCTAGTGGCATATCTCTGGACTTTTTCAAGCTTCGCCTTGTGCTTGACAAGGTACGGGCTCCATGCTGGAGCCGCACACTCCAGGATTGGTCTTGCATATGTGGTATACAAGGTTCTGAATGATTCTTTACACAGGTTCCTGAAGGCAGTTCTGATGTTAGCCAGCCTCGCATACGCCGCGGATGTTGTTCTTTTGATGTGGGCTTCAGGAGACAGGTTTGGTGTGATATCAACTCCTAGATCCTTCTCTCTGTCCGTTTCATGAAGGACTTCATCTCCCATTCTATATCCTTTGTCTGGCCTCCTGTTTCCACTGCCTAGTTTCATTACCATACATTTACTCGGGTTGAACTTCAGTAGCCATTTGTTGGACCATTCATGCAGTCTGTCTAGGTGCTCTTGTAGTCTCATACTGTCTTCCTCCGTCTTATTCCTCCTCATAATTTTTGCATCATCAGCAAACAATGACAAGAATGATTCTATACCATCTGCAACATCATTTATATATATAAGAAACAGTATGGGTCCAAGGACTGAACCCTGCGGGACCCCACTGGTTACGTCTTCCCAATCTGAGACCTCACCCCGCACAGTTCACGTATGTTTATTGAGACAGGAAAGAAATACATCTCAAAGGGATAGAGTAGCTTAGACTATTTCTACTTCCTTCCCCGCAGTGACGCACTGCCTTCTGTTACTTAGGTACTCCCTAATCCAATGGAGTACCTTTCCTTTCACTCCTGCCTGCATCTCCAGCTTTCCCACTAGTTTCTGGTGTGGCACAGTGTCAAAGGCTTTCTGGCAATCCAAAAATATGCTGTCTGCCCACCCCTCTCTTTCTTGTCTGATTCTTGTTGCCTGATCGTAGAAGTCAAATAATCCTGTGAGGCATGACTTGCTATCCCTGAAACCATGTTGGTGTTGTGACACAGAGTTCCTTCGCTCCAGATGTTCGACTAGCTTTTTTCGCTAAATTTTCTCCATTAGCTTGCATGGTATACAAGTTAGGGACACTGACCTGTAGTTCAATGCCTCCTATCTATCCCCCTTAATGTATACCGGGACTACGTTTGCCGCCTTCCAAATTTTTGGCACTTCGCCTGTTACCAGTGATTCGTTATACACCATGGAGATTGGCAGGCACAGTGCTTCTGCTCCCTCCTTTAGTATCCATGGTGATATTCCATCTGGGCCTATAGCTTTTGTCACATCCAACTCTAGCAAAAACTTCCTTACATCTCCACTGGTAATCTCAAATTTCTCTAATGGTGCTTGGTTAATTATTCCTTCTCTTATCACTGGAACTTCTCCTTGCTCTACTGTGAAGACTTCCTAGAATTTCATATTGAGTTCCTCGCACATTTCTTTGTCGTTTGTAGTGAATCTGTCTGCCCCCATCCTCAGTTTCATTACCTGTTCCTTCACTGTTGTCTTTCTTCTGGTATCGCTGTGCAGCAATTTGGGTTGGGGCTTAGCCTTGCTTGCTATGTCGTTTTCATATTGCCCTTCTGCCTCTCTTCTCACCCTGACGTATTCATTCCTGGTTCTCTGGTAACCTTCTCTGCTCTCAAGTGTCCTGTTATTTCTATAGTTTCTCCACGCTCTTTTACTTAGTTGCTTAGCTAGCTTACATCTCTGATTAAACTATGGATTTCTCATCTGCGTTTAATCTTTTACCTTATGGGCCTGGATAAACTTTTCTGCTGCCTCCATGCACTTCTGGGTGATGTATTCCATCATGCCTTTGGCCGTCTTTCCCCTTAGCTCTGATTCCCATGTTATATCCGTTTTCTTATCGCCTCGTAATTTCTCTTATGGAATGCTAGCCTTTTGCTTTCAGTTCCCTTTCTCGAGTACTTTAACCTTTCTTCGATCAGATATTCAAACGTCAGTACACTATGATCGCTCATTCCTACTGGGGCCTCGAAGTCAATTTCCCTTATGTCGGAGTCATTCAGAGTGGAGACTAGGTCGAGTCTCTCTGGATCATCGTTTCGATGTCATCAACATCGTGACATGTCGGCTTAAAAAGTTTTTTGTCGCCATCTCCACTAGTTTGGCTCTCCATGTATCCTCTCCTCCGTGCGGTTCCTTGTTCTCCCAGTCTATCCTTCCGTGATTGAAGTCCCCCCATGATGAGCAGATGGGATCGATTTTTACAGGCAGCAGAGTCTGCCCTCTCAATTATGTTATTAACTGCCATGTTGTTTCTATCATACTCTTGCCTGGGTCTTCTGTCATTTGGTGGTGGGTTATATATCACTGCTACTACTACTCTACATCCCCTATCGTCATGGTGCCTGTTATGTAGTCTCTAAACCCTTCACAGCCTGGGATAACCATCTCCTTGAAACTCCATTCCTTTCTCATGAGTAAGGCCACTCCACCTCCTCCCCTACCCTCCCTCCCTTTCCTTATTACAGTGTAATCCTAGGGGAACACCACATTTGTTATGATTCCTGAGAGTTTTGTTTCCGTGACTCCAATTATATCTGGGTTTACTTCTTGTGTGCTCTTTCCCTAAGTTCACCCACCTTGCTTGTAATCCCGTCTATGTTCGTATACATCATCTTGAAGCTGACTCTTTTCTGTCCATCCAGTTTCTGTTGATTCCACTGGAGTAGGTAAACATGGAGAGTCTGGGATAGGGAGGTGGAAAGGGGGGGGGGGGGGGCCTGGGCCGAGAGGGGAGCTGAGAGTGAGGGGGACCTGGGTTGTGAGGGGGGGCTGGGAGGATCTGGTTTGGAGAGGGTAGGGGTGAAGTGAGGGCTTGGATGGGTGGGGGAGAAGAGAGGGCTTGGGGGGATGGGGAGAAGAGGGGGTGTGGGAGGAATGGGGGGAGGGAGGGCTTTGGGGGGTAGGGGAGAAAGGAGGGTTTGGGGCAGTGGGGGAGAAAGGAGGGCTTGGGGGAGAGGGGGAGGAAAGAGGGCTTGGGGGGTGGGGGAGAAGGGAGGCCTTTGGGGGGTGTGGGGGAGGGAGGGGATAGAAGGGTGGGGGAGAAGGGAGGTCTTAGGGTGGTGAAGGAGTGTAGGGGTTGGGGCAGGTAGGGCTTCTATTGGGTGGGAGATGGGTGTGATCCTCCTCCCACTGGGGCTGTTGAATTGCCTGTGGAGGGTTCCCTTGTGCTCCTTCCTTGCTGCTGCTGCCCTCCATCTCTCCTCCCTGGTCATATCCCTCTGCAGAATACCTGTTTGAACTTCAGTACATTAAGTTGGCTGCTCTTCTTTGTTAAAATTTCCTCTTTTGTGTCTTCGCTTTTGAAAACCACTTTTATCAATCAATCTCTGTCCTTGTTGTACGGGCCCAGCCTGAAAACCTTTTCTATATTCCGTTCTTCCCCCCTCCATCTGTATGCTTTCAAGGATTTCTTTGACTGTGGCTTTGTCCATATCTCTCCTCACCCTTGGAGTGGCTCCTATTTGCTCCTTAACACCTACTATGACTTCTGCTGTTGTCTTCTCTATCAGGTGGGTAGTGCATCTTGCTGCTTCCTGAGAAGTAGCAACTTTCATGGCAATTTCCTGTACTGCAGAGACAACTTCCAGGGTCCTTCTAAGTATGTCTGCAAATTAGGGTTGTATTGTAGAAATTCCTTCTATAGATACATTTCCATCTTCTTGAGGGCTCGATCGTGTCTGATATTGGGGATTCTCTTTCAGGCTTTTTAGTCTCCTCCCTTGCCTCAGTCAGTTCATCCTGCAGGTTGGCTACCTTTTCCCCCATTACCCGTAGTTCCTCCTGATTTCTCTCAACATTTGAAAGATTTGAAAGAGTGCATCCTCAAGCGAGACATCTTGTCTTACTCCTCATGTGTTATGTCTGATCTCTGCCATGTTTGTTTCCAATTCCAGTTCTCGAATCCAATGTGTGTGTGTGTGTGTGTGTGTGTGTGTGTGTGTGTGTGTGTGTGTGTGTGTGTGTGTGTGTGTGTGTATGTGTGTGTGTGTGTGTGTGTGTGTGTGTGTGTGTGTGTGTGTGTGTGTGTGTGTGTGTGTGTATGTGTGTGTGTGTGTGTGTGTGTGTGTGTGGGTGTGTGTGTGTGTGTGTATTCACATAGTATTCACCTAGTTGTGTTTGCGGGGGTTGAGCTTTTGCTCTTTCGGCCCGCCTCTCAACTGTCAATCAATTGTTTACTAACTACTTTTTTTTCTCTCTCTCCTCTCCACACACACACACACACACACACACACACACACACACACACACACACACACACACACACACACACACACACACACACACACACACACACAATAAATGCCACATTAAAAGCAACATTTGAAGAAATGCTAAAAAAAACAACTCTGAAGTAATGTCTGCAGTGATGGAGGTGGCCATGAAAGCAGCCACCTCACAGGAAGCAGCACGCTCCACTACCCAGCTGCTGGAAAGGAAAAGAGCAGTGGTAGCTGTAAGTATTAAAGAGCAGGAAGGCTCTAATAGGAAAGAGTGGAATGATAAGGACAAAGCGGCAGTGAATGAAATACTGAAGGCACTAGACATGGAAGGGGCTGAGCATAGCATTGAGGAGGTTTTCAGGTTAGGCTGGTACAAAAAAGACCGAGACCGTGTGTTAAAGATAGTGTTTACAAACGAGAACACAAAGGACACGATTCTAACAAAGAAAAGCCACCTGCAACATGTGGGAGAATTCAAAAAAGTATTCCTCCAGAGGGACATGACGAGGGAGGAGAGGGCCATTGCGGCAGAAGCAAGGAAGAAGCGCAGGGCGAGAGGGGAAAACCAGGAAACCACAGCTCCCAACACATCACCCCCAGAAGCGAGGGGGAAACCCACAACCAGCTACCCAGTAACACCAGCGGGGAGGGCAACCCCACCACCCTCCTCTGCATTGAAAACCCCCTTTCCTTCCTGTCCTCCCACCCCGTTCACCCCATACCCTCCCTGTCCTTCCCAATTCACTTGACCCCCCACCCCTCATCCCAGTATCCTCTGCAACCCTGGTATCCACCTCACAAATCCTCACACCCATGGCACAGCTTCCTCCACCAGCGGAACATTCACCAAGGAGGAGATTTGAGAAGGGACAGATGAAAGTGAGCCTCACGGCAACGTACACTAACATAGACGGTATTACAAATAAAGCAAATGAACTTGGAGAATGGGTACTAGAGGAAAACCCAGACATAATAGCTATCACAGAAACAAAGCTGACAAAAACAATAACAACTGCAGTGTTCTCACAGGACTATTATGTTATGAGGAAAGAGAGAGAAGGAAGAGGTGGGGGTGGTGTAGCTCTGCTGGTAAGAAAAGGCTGGGATTTTGAGGAGTTGGTTGTTCAGGAATGTGAAGGTTTCAGTGACTACATAATAGGAACAATAACAACTGGAGGGCAAAAAATTATAGTTGTAGTCATATATAATCCGCCACCAAATGACAGAAGACCCAGACAGGAATATGATAGAAAAAATATGGCCACCATTAACAAAATAGAGAGAGCAGCTTCTGTTGCTAGCAGGAATGGATCTGAACTACTAATCATGGGAGACTTCAACCATGGGAAGATAGATTGGGAGAACAGAGACCCGCATGGAGGACCAGAAACATGGAGAGCTAAGCTGCTGGACGTGGCAACAAGAAACTTTCTACGCCAGCACATCAAGGATCCAACATGAATGAGAGGAGAGGATGAACCAGCAATGCTTGATCTGATATTTACCCTAAATGAGTGGGATATAAGGGAAGTCAAGATGGAAGCGCCCTTGGGAATGAGTGATCACAGTGTATTGAACTTTGAGTACCTGGTAGAGCTAGGAATTATCCCCCCTGTGGGAAAAACCTGCTGGGATTGATATAAGAGGAGACTACTAGAGACTTGGACTGAACTAAATTAAAAAATTACTGTCTGCAAATTAATTCCTAGAATCTCTAGCTAGGGTCGTAAATCCTGGCTCCTCTTTTCCTAATGATAGATTGTGGGCTGTAAGGGACAGGTGGGATGAATGGATTAGTTGATAGAAGTTCCAGTCCACCTGTAGACAGGGATCTCACATCAGCTTGTATATTATACAAGGATAAGATTTGATAAATTCAATTATATGACTGAACACTGGCTCTGTTTAAATCAGAGATTTAAACATACATAGTCTAACCTAGCACCATAACTAACAGCCAATAGGTTCTTATACTATAAACAAATTAAATTGCAAAAGTATAATAAATGACTTTAAATGTAGTCTAAGCACTTAACTAAGTACTAGATATTATTCAATTAAATGAACTTGTATGATAACTTATAAATTAACTAAGCAAGCAATTGTTAACTTTATTTATATATTCAAATATATATGCAGACATATTTATATTCAATTATATTATTATGTAGTCAGCTTGACTGAATCCTTTTCCACACAATGGACACTCATGAGACTTTATTTACGCATGGCGACTGTATCTTTTCCTGACAACTGGACACTCATGAGGTTTAGTGCCTGGATAAGGACCTGCTGCTCATCTACAATATTAATAAACTTACTGAAATGTGAGGCTAAGCCTCGCTTTTTAACCAACAGACAGATTTATAGGATATTAAAGTCACACAAGCATACAATTGGCCAATCATATACCAAATAACCTTCAATATACTTCTCTGCCAGTCGGGGTGCCTGTCTGACAAGGTGCCAGACTGATTAACTCTCTCTTGTTGAGTTTAGGCACGATATTTTGTCACAGCGTTGCTGTATGATGTACTGGTAGCGTTGCTACGTGATTGACCCTGCAGTTGCAGAAGAATGATAGTCGCTGATGATTAGGAATGAAGGTGGTGGAAACCGTGTCACTATGAGCTCCACTATACACTCCTATTTTATATAAATGTTCTAGGATTTTCCTTGTAGATATTGTCCAAGTACTCCCCCAGTTCTAGAGAGTGTTCACTGGTGATAAAGATATTAGATAAGGTGTCCTTGAGCTGGTAATGTTCGCTAAGGATCCGTCACACGTGTTCACAGTTGTCAACAAACGCGCAGTCCTCCTCAGCCCTCGTGGACGCTTCTCCCCCAGATCCCTTCCCATGCTCCCCGAGCACGGAAGTCTTCTATGAATATTGATTGATTATTTTTACAGTCTAGACTCATGATTGAGATAAGCTGTAATTATAATATAATTTGATATAGGATATAAAGATTATAAGTAGTACTTGATAGTACCACTGATTCTTATTAAGGATTCGATTTTTATCCCTACCGGATATTGAATCAATGTTCCAATAATTTTTTTAATTATAAAATCCTTCTAGAAGTTTCTGGATCCATAAGAGATCATGCACAAAGTCATGTAGGCATCTATAGGGCCCTATGCGTACGGGATCCAAGTGGCATTATCTTCTAGGATCAAACTGTATAATGAATCTATAATGATTCTGATATGATTTTAGATATGATTTTGATATGATACAGAAATTATACATTTCTTAGATGATAATTAGATATGGTGGGTAAAAATTTCCCACACCCCCCCCCCCCAAAAAAAAAAAAAGAACTAGGAAACAAAAGGCTGGCATACCGAAATGGGAACTATGAGGAGATGAGAAGTTTCCTGAGGGAAATTCCTTGGGACACAGACCTCAGAGCTAAATCTGTACAAGATATGATGGACTATGTCACCCAAAAGTGTCAGGAGGCAGTAAGCAGATACATCCCAGCCCAAAAGGAAAAATCTGAGAAGCAAAAGAAGAATTCATGGTATAATAGGGCATGTATGGAAGCAAAGAAACTGAACAAAAGGGCGTGGAGGAACTTCCTGAATAACAGAACACCAGAAAGCAGAGAGAGATACCAGAGCACCAGGAATGAGTATGTCAGGGTGAGAAGAGAAGCAGAGAAGAGTTATGAAAATGATATAGCAAACAAAGCCAAGACCGAACCAAAGCTACTCCACAGTCACATCAGAAGGAAAACAACAGTGAAAGAACAGGCAGTGAAACTTAGAACAGGCGAGGACAGGTATACAGAGAATGACAAAGAGGTGTGTGATGAACTCAACAAGAGATTCCAAGAGGTCTTCACAATAGAACAAGGTGAGGTCACTGTGCTATGAGAAAGGGAAGTAAACCAGGCGGCCTTGGAAGAGTTTGAAACTACGAGAGAGGAGGTCAAGAGACACCTGCTGGACCTGGATGTTAGAAAGGCTGTTGGTCCAGACGGGATCTCGCCATGGGTACTGAAAGAGTGTGCAGAGGCACTTTGCTTGCCACTCTCCATAGTGTATAGTAGGTCACTGGAGACGGGAGACCTACCAGAAATATGAAGGACGGCGAATGTGGTCCCAATATACAAAAAGGGCGACAGGCAAGAGGCACTGAACTACAGGCCAGTATCCTTGACTTGTATACCATGCAAGGTGATGGAGAAGATCGTGAGAAAAAACCTGGTAGCACATCTGGAGAGAAGGGACTTCGTGACAAATCGACAACATGGTTTCAGCGAGGGTAAATCTTGCCTGACTGGCTTAATAGAATTCTATGACCAGGTAACACAGATTAAGCAAGAAAGAGAGGGCTGGGCGGACTGCATTTTCTTGGATTGTCAGAAAGCCTTTGACACAGTACCGCATAAGAGGCTGGTACATAAGCTGGAGAGACAGGCAGGTGAAGCTGGCAGGTGCTCCAGTGGATAAGGGAGTACCTAAGCAATAGGAAGCAGAGAGTTACGGTGAGGGGTGAGACCTCCGATTGGCGTGAAGTCACCAGTGGAGTTCCACAGGGCTCAGTACTCGGTCCTATCATGTTTCTGATATATGTAAATGATCTCCCGGAGGGTATAGATTCATTTCTCTCAATGTTTGCGGACGATGCCAAAATTACGAGAAGGATTAAGACAGAAGAGGACTGTTTGAGGCTTCAAGAAGACCTAGACAAACTGCAGGAATGGTCAAACAAATGGTTGTTAGAGTTTAACCCAACCAAATGTAATATAATGAAGATAGGTGTAGGGAGCAGGTGGCCAAATACAAGGTATCATCTGGGAGAGGAAATTCTTCAGGAGTCAGAGAAAGAAAAAGACTTGGGAGTTGGGAGTTGATATCACGCCAGACCTGTCTCCTGCAGCACATATCGAGAGGATAACATCAGCGGCATATGCCAGGCTGGCCAACATACGAACGGCATTCAGAAATTTGTGTAAAAAATCATTCAGAACTTTGTATACCACATATGTCAGGCCAATCCTGGAGTATGCAGCCCCAGCATGGAGTTCATATCTAGTCAAGGATAAGACTAAACTGGAAAAGGTTCAAAGATTTGCCACCAGACTAGTACCCGAGCTGAGAGGTATGAGCTACGAGGAGAGACTAAGGGAATTAAACCTCACTTCGCTGAAAGACAGAAGTGTTAGGGGGAACATGATCACCACATTCAAGATTCTGAAGGGAATTGATAGGGTAGATAAAGACAGGCTATTTAACACAAGGGGCACACGCACAAGGGGACACAGGTGGAAACTGAACGCCCAAATGAGCCACAGAGATATTAGAAAGAACTTTTTTAGTGTCAGAGTGGTTGACAAATGGAATGCATTAGGAAGTGATGTGGTGGAGGCTGACCATACACAGTTTCAAGTGTAGATATGATAGAGCCCAATAGGCTCATAAATCTGTACACCTGTTGATTGACGGTTGAGAGGCGGGACCAAAGAGCCAGAGCTCAACCCCCGCAAGCACAACTAGGTGAGTACAACTAGGTGAGAACACACACACACACACACACACACACCAGGAAGCAGCCCGTGACAGCTGACTAACTCCAAGGTACCTATTTACTGCTAGGTAACAGAGGCATTCAGGGTGAAAGAAACTTTGCCGATTTGTTTCTGCCTGGTGCGGGAATCGAACCCGCGCCACAGAATTACGAGACCTGCGCGCTATCCACCAGGCTACCAAGCCCCTAGGTGAGGATGTACTCACCTAGTTGTGCTTGCGGGGGTTGAGCTCTGGCTCTTTGGTCCTGCCTCTCAACCGTCAATCAACAGGTGTACAGGTTCCTGAGCCTATTGGGCTCTATCATATCTACACTTGAAACTGTGTATGGAGTCAGCCTCCACCACATTGCTTCCTAATGCATTCCATTTGTCAACCACTCTGACAATAAAAAAGTTCTTTCTAATATCTCTGTGGCTCATTTGGGCGTTCAGTTTCCACCTGTGTCCCCTAGTGCGTGTGCCCCTTGTGTTAAATAGCCAGTCTTTATCAACCCCGTCAATTCCCTTGAGAATCTTGAATGTGGTGATCATGTCCCCCCTAACTGTTCTGTCTTCCAACGAAGTGAGGTTCAATTCCCGTAGTCTCTCCTCGTAGCTCATACCTCTCAGCTCAGGTACTAGTCTGGTGGCAAACCTTTAAACCTTTTCCAGTTTAGTCTCATGCTTGACTAGATATGGACTCCATGCTGGAGCCGCATACTCCAGGATTGGTCTGACATATGTGGTATATAATGTTCTGAAAGATTCCTTACACAAGTTTCTAAAGGCCGTTCTTATGTTAGCCAACCTGGCATATGCTGCTGATGTTATCCTCTTGATATGAGCTTCAGGGGACAGGTCTGGCGTGATATCAACCCCCAGGTCTTTCTCTCTCTCTGACTCTTGAAGTATTTCTTCCCCCAAGTGTGCGTGTGTGTGTGTGTGTGTGTGTGTGTGTGTGTGTGTGTGTGTGTGTGTGTGTGTGTGTGTGTGTGTGTGTGTGTGTGTGTGTGTGCGTGCGTGTGTGTGTGTGTACTCACCTATTTGTACTCACCTATTTGTACTCACCTATTTGTGCTTGCGGGGGTTGAGCTTTGGCTCTTTGGTCCCGCCTCTCAACTGTCAATCAACTGGTGTACAGATTCCTGAGCCTATTGGGCTCTATCATATCTACATTTAAAACTGTGTATGGAATCCGCCTCCACCATATCACTGCTTAATGCTTTTCATCCGTGTGTGTGTGCGTGTGTGCGTGTGTGTGTTTACGTGCGTGCCTGTGCTTGTGCGAGCGTGTGTTTGTGTGTGTGTGGGAGATGGATGGGTGGGGGCGATCCGACCCTCTCACTGAGGTGAGAAGAAAGAAGGAGGGGAGAAGAGTGAGAGACAAGGGTGGAGAGGGAGGAAGAGGGAGGAGAGGAAGAGATCTGGAGAGGGAGAGAGGGGAAGAGAGAGAGAGGGGTGGGAGAGGGAGTGAGAGAAGGGAGGGGGAGAAGGGTAGAGAGGAGAGAGGGAGAGGGGGAGAAAGGGAGAAAATGTGTGTTTATGGGTCTGTGTATTTATGTCTGTGTGTGTGTGTGTGTGTGTGTGTGTGTGTGTGTGTGTGTGTGTGTGTGTGTGTGTGTGTGTGTGTGTGTGTGTGTGTGTGTGCAGGGGGGGGGGGGTGTATGGGGGGGTGGATTGGCGGTGTGATCTTTTGACACTAAGGTGACAGAAACTAGTACCTACATCAGCCGTATACGTCAAGATTCTTTACTTTCTTTAGCTAATATCCAAGACAACTTGTTATACTAAAAACACTGTACACCGTTAATTGACACTAGAGGCGCTTACCGTCCAGCTCAACCACCAGAGCACACTAGGTGAGTATGAAGTATCTGTAGCAGCTGAAGTTGTTGTTGTTGACCACACCGCTGCCAGGCTCCAAGCTTCCTCCCTCGTGGCACAGATGTCGTACTCATATTGTGGTTGTTCACTTAGCAAAAACCTACACAGCCCCTAAATTGCTATTGGCTATACGTTGTGTAACACTTCGTACTGTCACTACACACTGATTTTCATCCGTATTACTGTGATGTCCAGAGAAATGACTAGTTATTCGAGGAGCGCGGTCCCCACACGTGTTCCCTGCCCCTACGCCTATTGCCTATCAACTGGTGTACAGATTCCTGAGCCTATTGGGCTCTGTCATATCTACATTTGAAACTGTGTATGGAGTCAGCCTCCACCACATCACTGCCTAATGCATTCCACCTGTTAACTACTCTGACACTGAAAAAGTTCTTTCTAACGTCCCTGTGGCTCATTTGGGTACTCAGTTTCCACCTGTGTCCCCTTGTTCGCATACCACCCATGTTAACAGTTTATCATTATCTACCCTGTCAATTCCTTTGAAAATTTTGTAGGTAGTGATCATGTCTCCCCTTACTCTTCTGTCTTCCAGTGTCGTGAGGTGCATTTCACGCAGCCTTTCCTCGTAACTCATGCCTCTTAGTTCTGGGACGAGTCTAATGGCATATCTCTGAACTTTTTCAAGTTTCGCCTTGTGCTTAACAAGGTACGGGCTCCATGCTGGGGCTGCATACTCCAGGATTGGTCTTACATATGTGGCATTCAAAGTTCTGAATGATTTCTTACAAAGGTTCCTGAAGGCAGTTCTGATGTTAGCCAGCCTTGCATACGCCGCAAATGTTATTATTTTGATGTGGGCTTCAGGAGACAGATTTGGTGTGATATCAACTCCCAGATCTTTCTTTCTGTCCGTTTCATGAAGGACTTTATCTCCCATTCTGTCTCCTGTGTCTGGCCTCCTGTTTCTACTGCCTAGTTTCATTACCTTACTATTAAGGTTCAACTCGGGTTGAACCTTAATAGCCAATTGTTTTACCATTCATTCAGGCTGTTTAGGTCATCTTGTAGCCTCATACTATCTTCTTCCTCATAATTTTTGCATCATCAGCAAACAATGAGATGAATGATTCTGTACCCTCTGGTAGAGTATTTACATATATTAGAAACAGTATGGGTCCAAAAACTGAACCCTACGGGACTCCACTGGTGACTTCTCACCAATTTGAGACCTCACCCCTCACAGTGACTCGCTGTCTTCTGTTACTTAGGTACTCCCTTATCCATTGTAGTACCTTCCCTTTCACTCCTGCCTGCATCTCCACCTTTCGCACTAATCTCTGGTGAGGAACTGTGTCAAAAGCTTTCTGGCAACCTAATAATCTAATAATATGCAGTCTGCCCGTCCCTCTCTTTCTTGCCTGATGCTTGTTGCCTGATCATAGAATTCAATTAATCCTGTGAGGCATGACTTGCCATCCCTGAAACCATGTTGGAGTTGTGTCACAAAGTTCCTTCGCTCCAGGTGTTCCATTAGGTTTTTTCGCACAATTTTCTCCATTAACTTGGTGTTATGCAAGTTAGGGACACTGGCCTGTAATTCAGTGCTTCCCGTGTATCCCCCTTCTTGTATATCGGGACAACGTTCGCCATCTTCCAAATTTTTGGCAGTTCACCTGTTACCAGTGATTTGTTATACACCATGGAGAGTGGCAGGCATAGTGCTTCTGCTCCTTCCTTTAGTATCCATGGCGATATTCCAACCAGGCCTATAGCCTTTGTCACATCCAACTCTAGCAAAAGCTTCCTTACATCCCAACTGGTAATCTCAAATTCCTCTAGTGGTGCCTGGTTAACTATTCCCTCCCTTATCTCTGGAACTTCTCCTTGCTCCAATGTGAAGACTGCCTGAACTTTCCTATTGAATTCCTCACACACTTCTTTGTTGTTTGTAGTGAATCTGTCTGCCCCTATCCTCAGTTTCATTACCTGTTCCCTGTTCATTACCTGTACTCACCTAGTTGTACTCACCTAGTTGTGTCTGCAGGATCGAGCATTGACTCTTGGATCCCGCCTTTCGAGCATCGGTTGTTTACAGCAATGACTCCTGTCCCATTTCCCTATCATACCTGGTTTTAAAATTATGAATAGTATTTGCTTCCACAACCTGTTCCTGAAGTGCATTCCATTTTCCCACTACTCTCACGCTAAAAGAAAACTTCCTAACATCTCTGTGACTCATCTGAGTTTCAAGCTTCCATCCATGTCCCCTCGTTCTGTTACTATTCCGTGTGAACATTTCGTCTATGTCCACTCTGTCAATCCCTCTGAGTATCTTATACGTTCCTATCATGTCCCCCCTCTCCCTTCTTCTTTCTAGTGTCGTAAGGCACAGTTCCCTCAGGCGCTCCTCATACCCCATCCCTCGTAGCTCTGGGACGAGTCTCGTTGCAAACCTCTGAACCTTTTCCAGTTTCATTATATGTTTCTTCAGATGTGTGTGTGTGTGTGTGTGTGTGTGTGTGTGTGTGTGTGTGTGTGTGTGTGTGTGTGTGTGTGTGTGTGTGTGTGTGTGTGTGTGTGTGTGTGTGTGTGTGTTTGTTTGTTTGTTTGTTTGTTTGTGTGTGCTTACTAGTTGTGTTTTTGCGGGGGTTGAGCTTTGCTCTTTCGGCCTGCCTCTCAACTGTCAATCAACTGTTTTACTAACTACTTTTTTTTTTTTTTTTTTTCACACACCACACACACACACACATCCCAGGAAGCAGCCCGTGACAGCTGACTAACTCCCAGGTACCTATTTACTGCTAGGTAACAGGGGCCCTTAGGGTGAAAGAAACTTTGCCCATTTGTTTCTGCCTCGTGCGGGAATCGAACCCGCGCCACAGAATTACGAGTCCTGCGCGCTATCCACCAGGCTACGAGGCCCCACACGAGACACATTGTGTGTGTGTGTGTGTGTGTGTACTCACCTAGTTGTGCTTGCGCAGTTGTTAAGGTCATATAATTCTATTAAGCTGTGAGGCACGATTTATAATCCCTTAACGCATGCTTAAGGGGAGCCGGTCGGCCGAGCGGACAGCACACTGGACTTGTGATCCTGTGGTCCCGGGTTCGATCCCGGGCGCCGGAGAGAAACAATGGGCAGAGTTTCTTTCACCCTATGCCCCTGTTACCTAGCAGTAAAATAGGTACCTGGGTGTTAGTCAGCTGTCACGGGCTGCTTCCTGGGGGTGGAGGTCTGGTCGAGGACCGGGCCGCGGGGACACTAAAAAGCCCCGAAATCATCTCAAGATAACCACAAGAAGATGCTGGAAGTGTGTTACAAAGCTCTTGCTCTCCAGATGTTCTACGAGGTTTTTCTGCACGATCTTCTCCATCACCTTGCATGATATACAAAACAGAGAAACTGGCCTGTAGTTCAGTGCCTGTCACCTTTTTTGTGTATTATATTATGTCTTCCAACTTTCCGGTAAGTCTCCTGTTTCCAGTTACCTGTTATTCATCATAGAGAGTGTCACATTTAGTGCTTCTGCACCTTCTTTTAGAATCCACGGTGAGATTCTGCCAAGCCCAACAGCCTTTGTCAAATTCAGCTCCAACAAATTTCATTTGCCTCATCACGTGTGAGTTCAAATTCCTCCAAGGTTGCTTGGTTTGCCGCCTACTCTCTTAGTACAGGGGGTTTAATTCTTCTTGCTCTATTGTCAAGACCTTCTGGAACCTCTTGCTGAGCTCTTCACGCACATCCTTGTCATGCTCTGTGTATCTGTTCTCCCCTTTTCTCAGTTTCATCACTTGTTAATTCACTGTTGTTTTCCTCCTGATGTGGCTGTGGAGCAGTTTTGGTTGGTTACTCGTGATCTCATTTTCATATTGTCTCTGCTTCTCTCCTCACTCTGAGGTGCTTATTCCTGGCCCTCTGGTATCTCTCCCTGCTCTCTGGTGTTCTGATATTTTTATAGTTTCTTCATGTTCTCAACATAACCATGGATTTTTCTGATGCTTTTCATTAGTGTCTTTGGGCCTGGATAAACCTGTCTGCAGCTTCCTGAATCTTCTGGTAGACATAATCCACAATGTCTTGAACATTCTTTTCTTTGAGTTATGTTTCACATGATATTCCCATTTGGAAGTTCCTCATCTCGTCATATTTTTCCAGTACTGTAATTTAGCCGTATCCTCTCTGATCCCATCCTTGGATCGGTTATCCCTACCTCACCAGATACTCAAATGTCAATACACTGTGGTAACTCATTCCTATGGGGGCTTCAAATTCGACTTCCCTAATTTCTGACTCATTCCAGGTAAATATCAGGTCGAGTATAGCTGGTTTGTCATTGCCTCTCATTCTTGTGGGTTCCCTGTCGTTCTGGCTCAGAAAGTTTCTTCTTGGCACTTCCAAGAGTTTAGCTCTCCATGTATCTGCACCTCCGTGTGGGTCCCGATTCTCCCAGTCTATCTTTCCATGGTTGAAATCGCTCATGAATAAGAGTCTTAATCCATTCCTGCAGGCAACTGAAGCTGCTCTCTTTATTATATTAACTAGCTGTACCCGGCCACGCGTTGCTGTGGCTCAAAACCTTCCCCTATCTACCAGTCCTCCCCACCATTCCCCCTGCCCCGTCTCCTCATCCTCCCAACTATTCCTCACTCACCCGTCCCGTCTTCCTCCCAACCATTCCCCGTCCCCTCATCCACCCCACTATTCCCCCCCACCCTCGTCCCTTTGTCCTCCCCAACATCCCCCACTCCAGCATCCGCTCGTCGTCCTAACCATTCCCCACTCCATAGTCACCTTCCTCCTCCCCCACCATCCCCCCATCCCCTCGTCCTCACTACCATTCCCCCCCTCCCTCGTCCTTTCCACCAACCCCCACTCCTCTGTCCTCTTGTCCTTCCCACCATTCTCCATTCCCCTGTCCCCCTCGTCCCCATCTGCCCCTTCCCCTCACCTTCCCCGCTATTTCCCCCTTCCCTGTCCCCTCTTCCTGCCCACCGTCCCACACTCCCGTCCTCTTGTCATCCCCAACATTCCCCACTCCCTTGTTTGATGCATTCCCAAACGATCTGATGTTCTCATCACTGGAATATAAGACAAACAGTTAGAAAAACGAAATGAAAAACAATGAAAAAATAAAAAATAAACTATACTCAGGAAATGAACGGTATGGTAAACAACACAGCTCAATTCCAACGCAATGTCACACACAAAAATTATATCAGAATGAAAATCAATTGAAATCTATGAAAATTCCATTCGTCAATGCAATTAGAAACGTTGAAATGGAATCATAACATATTAAGTATTGCATGTGTCGCTCCTATGTGCAACAGATGGCGCTGTTTCTTAAAAAATTAATGATTTTACCTGTCACAGGTGTGGCATCTGTACTTATGCTTACGAAATGGTACACACAACACAGCTCAATTTCACTGCAATGTCACACAAAATAATTAAATATAAATGAAATTACATAAAAATTTATGAAAATTAAATTTATCAAAGGAATCGAAAGCATTGAAATGGAATCTTAACATATTTAGTATAGCGTGAGTTGCTATTATGTGCAACAGATGGTGCTGTTTTTAAAAAAAATGCATGTTTTTACCTGTCACAGGTGTGGCATCTATATAGTCGGTATATAAAAACACACGCATATTCAAATGGAACGTTGTCTCAAAATTTCAAAGCCATCGGCGAAGACCTTTCGGAGATTACAGTGTATGATGCTCTTACGTCTAACAGATGGCGCTGTTTTTTTTTTTTTTTAATGTTTTTCCTGTCACAGATGTGGCATGCATATGGTAGGTATATAAAAACACACGCCTAATTTGAATGCAACGTTGTGTCAAAATTTCAAATAAATTGGTAAAGAGGTTTCAAAGATTTCCCTCCCATGAAAAACACATGAAAAACACAGTATTTAAAAAAAAGCATGTTTTTCCGTCAAAGATGTGACATCTATATAATATGTGTATATAAACCTGCTCGGATGCGAATGGAACATTATGTAAAAATTTCAAAGCAATCGATGAAGAACTTTCGGAGATTAGCGATTTTAAACAAACGAACATTTCCATTTTTATTTATATAGATGAAGATGGTTGCCATGTTGTTTCTATCGAACTGTCTGGGGTCTTCTGTCATTTAGGAGAGGGGTTGTAAATGACTGCTACTATTATCTTAGGTTCACCCTTTGCCATAGTTCCTGTTATGTAGTCTCTGAATCCTTCACAGCCCGGGATATTCATCTATTCAAAACTTCAATCTTGCCTTGTAAGCAGTGCCGCACCTCCTCCTCCTCTTCCTTCCCTCTCTTTCGTTACTATATAGTAGTCCTGTGGAAACATTGCATTTCTTATGAAGCCTGACAATTTCATTTATGTGAGTCCTATCACATCTCGGTTTTCTTCCTGTGCATTTTCGGCCAGTTCACTTGCTTTACTAGTAATCTCATCGATGTTTGAGTACATTACCTTGAAACTCACTTTCCTATATCCATTATCACACACTCTCCACTGGTGTAGGAAGCCGTTCCATGGGCAGGGCAACTTGGGTAGGCTCATCCTCCTGTGGGGTAGTTACCAGGGGTTTGGGGGAAGGTAGGGTGGGGAATGGAGGGCTTAGATATTTCCCTGGGCCTGCTTGGGGCAGGAAGAACACAAGGGAGGGGGGCGCAAGGGGGTCCTCAGGGTAAAGGGGGAGCGAAGATTTGGGTGCCATGGTAGGCATTGTGTAGGGGGAAGGGAAGGTCTGGGTTTGGAGGGAAGGGGGCTCCTATGGGGTGGCAGGTGGAGGTGTTGCAGTTATCTCTGGAGTTCCTGAAATGCTGGTTTAGGATTCCCCACTCCCCTCTAGGATTATTGGGTTGGAGGCTGTGGTTCTCTGGCTCCCATCCCTCTCCATGGACCTTTCCTTGTATCTGCTGCCTGCATTATCTCGTCCCTGGTCGTGTCTCTCTGAAGGAATACCTCTCTGTATTCCATTACATTTTGTAGTTTGCCCTTCTTTACTAGGATATCCTCTTTGGTGACCTCGGATATCGTGACCTCGTGGAACTGAATACTACCTTTAATAATCCATTTTTGTCTTTGTTGTACTGGAAAAGCCAGAAAATCTTTTCAATGCATTGCTCAGCATCTTCCATTTGTATCTCTTACAGGATCCCCGACATTGCAGCTTTGTCCTAAGCCTACCACTCCTCCTGACCAGAACCTTCTTGCTCCTTAATACCTACCACGACTACAGGTCTTTCCTTTCCATTTGCAGACTCGTGCATCTTGCTGCCTCCTGTGAATTTACTGCTTTTATTGCAACTTCCATGCCTATGGACATGGCCTCTGGGCCCTTCCTCAGCATTTCAGCAAAAGTGGCACCCATTGTTGAGGTCCCTGTCATTGTTACATTCCCCTGCTACCTGGGGGCTGGTTGCCTAGGGGCCTGAATTTGAGCAGGGCTTCTTTTTAGGGTTTTATCTCCTCCTGCATTGTACTCTGTTTCATCTGTAGTTTATTTATGGTTTCCCTCATGTCTTTCAGTTCCCCACTGATTACCCTCCATGCACGAGCGATCATCTCCACGTATGACTCACTCTGTTCCTCTCCTCCACCTGTATTCTGGTGCCCTACCATCATGCTTGATCACTTTTTGGTACGTAGGGTTAGTGTTAGACTACAAGGATCAGAGTGATGGAGAGAGAGAGAGAGGAAAGAGAGAGAGGAAAGAGATAGTGGGAGAGAGAGAGAGAGAGAGAGAGAGAGAGAGAGAGAGAGAGAGAGAGAGAGAGAGAGAGAGAGAGATGAATGATGAGAGGAAAGACAGAGGGAGTGGGGTATGTGTGCGTGTGTGTGTGTACGTGTTTGCGTGTGTACCAGTGCGCGCGTGTGTGTGTGTTTAACAAATATATTGTGGGGATGCTTGAGCCGAAGGTAATAAAACACAGATGAACCCAAGTGTTGGTTGTGGAGAACAAGAAGCCAAAGCTTCCTCCAGGATTCATGTTGCCCTCAAGTAAACCTTGAGATCAATGCCTGCTGTCGTCTTAATCTTTACAAGTTGTGTTCCGTCCTTTCCGTTCCGTCATTACACCAAATATATATATATATATATATATATATATATATATATATATATATATATATATATATATATATATATATATATATTGTTATGGTGCCCTCTCCTATTTCTTTCGTTTGCCGGCTTAAAGAGTCATATCAGCTCTCCCTACTGATTCTCTGAGGTTCAGGGAGTCTAATGATATATGTGGCGACCAGACCGGCTGCCAGTTAATGGAAGGAGGTTACATTATAAGTTGTAAATAAGGAGAAATTGGCGCCCTGATATAAAATGAAACAGTATCCCCTACGGCAGATATGACCTTTTGGAAGGGACACTATGTCGATCGCGGATTGGCCGACTTAGGTCGCGGGCAACCAATCAGGGCCCGCCATGACGTCACCGAGTGCCCCGGGCGGCGCCAACGTCAGAGTTGTACTGACCGTGGAAGCGATAGGACGCGCCTCGGTCTGCTCTCAAGGATTGGAGGCTCTGCAAGCCTTGTTCAGTGGATTGAGCTGGCCTTCGCAGCCCATCACAGTTATTGGAGACCCTGCGCTTCTGGGAAGCCAAAGAGGAACCAAGTTCAGTGAGCAGAGAAGTGCCAAACTTGGAAAATAGTCGGCGACGACGCTGGGCGGCGCCGCTGGCTGGACGTTGAGGTCTGAAGGGTGGGCGAGCAAGCCTAGCTGTGACTGGGGTCACATCCACTGAGAATCTTGGAAGGACGACACCGTGCCTAGGACAAGGAGCAACGCCCTGTGGGAGAGGCCAGTGTGGGGAAAAATAGTGATTAGCTCAGCGCCCATCGATGAACCAGGATTGGGGCAGCTGAATCTCAGGGATTGGAACGGCGACGACGCGAAGGCTTCACGACACCTGAGGACCTGTGGAACGTCCTGGATCGTCGAGGATCGACCCAAGGAAGCGTGGGAACCTCACACCATCGAGGGACAGGCGTCGTGAGCCAGGAGTGTAAGGTAGATCATTTTTCCCTCCCATTACCCCTTGTATGAGTAGGCTAGTTAGGCCACAATATTTACTTGTGTATGTGGCAGCAAGACTTTATTACTTTAATAGTAGAGTAGGCTGCAAAGCAGCTTGTGTCCAGGACTGTCAGAGAGGACAGTGTGTATGGATGGCAGGACAGTGAAGAAGAGGTGCCGACGTGGTGAAGAGGCCCTCCTGTGAGTGTGTGAGACTCCTGTCTTCCTGCCCAGTTGAAGGAGTGTTGGAGGTCGTGGAAGAAGAGGCTGACGATCTCCAGACTCATTATCCATATTCCATATTCATGTATTACTTGTGATTGTGCGTGTGTGTTCATGTAATTTGCATCAGTAAATCCACACATTTTATTACTGTGTTTGAGTGTGCCTCCATTTATGATATTTCTCTATGAGCATACATTTCTGGCTACAAACAATATATAATACACCCACTGAACTGCATTGCTGGGGTGCAGATATAATAACCCAGCTGGCGACCTTGCTAACAGGAAGATAGAGAAGACAGGCGGGAAAGGAGTTCCCGCAACCTTTTTTTGTCTGGCAGGCAAGACTCAGGGAGGTTATGGTTATAGGTAAGCCTGAGTCTTCCTTCACTCCCCCACGGGTCTAGGCCGGAACTGTTAACAGCAGTTTCCCCGTGTTTGACTGAAGGGCTTCCAGGGTGAATCAGTGGCACCCCTTTGTGGTGGAAGCAAAGACCTGCGGAGGTGGGCATTGTTGGTCCTCTCTTGTGTGACCAAGGAGACTCCGGTGAATCCAGGGAGTCGGAGGGGCTGAGTATTTGGGCCTTTGAGCCCCTAGCAGCCGAGTGTTAGCAGAGCCCCGGACCGCCCACCCCCACGTGACAAGAGAACTGGCGACCTTGCCAGGATTCGAACCCCAGTAGCCAAGAACTGGGAACTTTGCCAGGAAGCGTGGATCAAGCTACAGTGTGGACCAAATTTCAAGACAAGTGTTGCCAGGGTACTAATACAGTGTGGCCAGTGAATTCGGTGGTACTGTTACTCAACCAGCTAAGGGACTGAAACGGTGAAATTAGTGCCTACTAACTTGTCTGTGCTGTCGTGTATGCTTGATGATATAGAGATGGAGGAAGACAAAGTAAAGAAATTTATTGACACAAGGGACGAGAGAATTTTGGAAGAGTGTACCAAGGCCCAGCTCCAACAAGTGGCAAACCACTTTGGGATCAGGTTGAGGACGACTAAGGTAGCGGAGCGAAGGATAGAGATCATGGCACAGCTCACAGCTCGAGAGGAAGCGACGGGAGAGGAGCCATCTCAAGAGGAGCTGTCCCGAGGAGAGCCGTCGCAAGGTGAACCGTCCCGACTAGGGCCTCCCCAAGCGCCTACCAGTGTGGAGAGAATTCACAGTGAACATGGGAGCAGTGGAAGGTCCAGCTGTAGTAAGAGGAGCCTGCAACTGGAAATGATGAAGATGCAACTGGAAGCCCAGCTGCGACGAGAGGAGAGAGAAGCGCAAATGCAGTGAGAGGAACGTGCGGCTGAGCTGCAGCGAGAGGAACGTGCGGCTGAGCTGCAGCGAGAGGAACGTGCGGCTGAGCTGCAGCGAGAGGAACGTGCGGCTGAGCTGCAGCGAGAGGAACGTGCGGCTGAGCTGCAGCGAGAGGAGCGAGAAGCTCGGCTGCAGCGGGAAGAAGGAGAGAAACAACTGCGACTGGAGGAGATAAGGGCAAAGAAAGAAGTCGAATTGCGTCGCGTTGAACGTGGTCTGCCCTCACTACCTGCACGGCGGGATGACCTCAAGGTAAGGGAACGTGACTTACCTACGTTCGAACCACAAGAAGCTGAGGCGTTCTTCGAACACTTTGAACGGATAGCAACTCTGAAGGAGTGGCCGGAAGATGATTGGGCTGCTCTGGTCCAGGGCAGGTTGACTGGTGAGGCCCGGGAAGCCTATAACATGCTGGACCTAGAGGAGTGTACTAGTTATGACGCGATTAAGAATGCGGTTCTCCACTCATTCCGGCTGACTCCGGAGATGTACCGGAAGCGGTTCAGAGAGTGTACAAGAGCGTCGGGAAAGACTTACGCCGAGACCGCCAGGAATATGGAACGGAAATTCCTACGATGGTTGAAGGCGGAGGAAGCGGAGTCGGTGGATGATATCAAACGACTGATAGTGATGGAGAAGTTTATGTCAGTGCTCCATCCTGAGTTGCGAGTAAGGTTGAGAGAAGCAGGTATTAAGGACCTGAAGGCTGCAGCGGATCGAGCCGACATGCAGGAGGAGGCACTACATATCAGGAGGGAGGGGCCGCCCAGACACTCGCCTTACCCCAGGTCGGGAGGGAACTTTAGGAGTTCAGGAGGAGCGAGGACGGGTGGGGACTCTCCCAAGAGTAGTGTGCCCGATGGAGTAACGTGGTTCAAGAGCTCAAGAGACGCGGGGAGGAAGCCCCAAGCTGTGAGCAGTGGACCTAACTCGGGAGCAAGTGCTGCAGTCCCGGATACGACGACAGGGAGTCCAAGGAGGACCCAGGGGACGTCTGCAAGTGGTACCGCCAGAGTGGCTAGCGAGTGGCCGCCCAGGGGAGGCAGCCGATGCTACAACTGTGGCGTGAGAGGACATTATGCCCGCGAGTGTGAGGACCACCAAAGGAATGTAGGATTAATGTTGGAAGAGGAGAGAGTGTTTGTTCACACCCCATATTATAGTGGACCCAACGTGAATGGTTGGGAAATGAAGTTGGGTGAACATCCCTTCGTTTTCGAGGCCAACGTGAAGTTTGGAAAGTCAGACCCAGTGGAGGTTGCCGTGCTTCGAGATACGGGTGCTGACATAAGTATGGTGACCAGGAGTATTCTCCCCAAGGAATTTAATGATTCACCTGTGGGAGTGGTGAGGATACGCAGTGTGGGGGAGGAATACAGGTTGCCACTTCACGAAGTACAGCTGATTGCCGACTGCGGAGTCGAGAAAGCTATAGTAGCTGTAGCCCCTAAGTTACCCCTAGAGCATGTACAGATGGTGCTGGGTAATGACCTCGGAGGAGGCAGGATACAACCCGATTGGGCCAGGAGTGCCTATGTTGCAAGCAGCGGTACAACCCTGCCAGGTGAGGTATCGGTCGTTCCAGATGGTGGTGAGGAAGCCGACTTCGCCAGGGAAAACGTCGCCAGAGACGACGACAACGAGGGCGAGAGTGCAGAGAGGTCGTCGGAGGTTGTGGAAAACCCCGACGAAGCCCTCCGACTAAGCCTGATGATGCGTGTGGAGGAGTGGCGAGGAGCAGCTGTACAAACGCCTGGGGCGGTGAAGAGGCTGCAGACCGCACTCCCTCCATAGAGAAACGTAAATAAAGTAAGCTCAGTGGATGAGCGAACGGCAGTGAGGGGCAGAGTGGAGGAGCCACGACGCAAAGCACCCTATGCCGGCCAGATGAATAGTGGTAGGTGCAAGATGAACCACCGTGGTGAGGTGAGCCACAGGGAGGTGGATGAGCCCAACCACGAACCGAAGAAGACGTCTGCAGGGAAGAGAATCTCATGGAGGAGTGAAGATGTTCGTCGGGAACGAAGGAGCGAGTGGTATAGGAAAGGCGATACGAAGAAAGCAGGGAATAGGTACACCCAGGGTAGGCGCCAGCCTAACCAGAGGGGCATTGGGCCATCGCAAAAGCCTAGTGTGGAAGAGAGGAAGCTGCTGGATGGAGTACGGGTTACAAGTGCCACTGTGAGGAGACAACGCACCTATGGGAGAAGAGGAACTGAGAAGAGAGAAGATTGGCGAAGAGGAGATCACGAGAGGAAACATGGAGTACCTGTAGGACGCAGTGGAAATGCAAGACTATCTCGGAGTGCACGACGCGGTGGAGGCGCTGCATGCACTGAATCTTACAGTGGTAACGAGCCGTGGGAGTACACTTGCAGCCACGGAGAGAGGATTTCTTGTAGGTGTTCAGGGAACACCCATCACACCCGGTCCTATGCGAGGTGGAGATATAATGAGACAAGTGACTGGCAAGGTGGAACGAGCCACATCGCCAACTGGAGGAGTGACACTTCAGGAACGGAGGGAGCAAGAGTATAGGTTGCCCTCTTGAGTGCTGCTCTTCCGATATGACTCTTATTTTAAGGGGAGGGGTATGTTACGGTGCCCTCTCCTATTTCTTTCGTTTGCCGGCTTAAAGAGTCATATCAGCTCTCCCTACTGATTCTCTGAGGTTCAGGGAGTCTAATGATATATGTGGCGACCAGACCGGCTGCCAGTTAATGGAAGGAGGTTACATTATAAGTTGTAAATAAGGAGAAATTGGCGCCCTGATATAAAATGAAACAGTATCCCCTACGGCAGATATGACCTTTTGGAAGGGACACTATGTCGATCGCGGATTGGCCGACTTAGGTCGCGGGCAACCAATCAGGGCCCGCCATGACGTCACCGAGTGCCCCAGGCGGCGCCAACGTCAGAGTTGTACTGACCGTGGAAGCGACAGGACGCGCCTCGGTCTGCTCTCAAGGATTGGAGGCTCTGCAAGCCTTGTTCAGTGGATTGAGCTGGCCTTCGCAGCCCATCACAGTTATTGGAGACCCTGCGCTTCTGGGAAGCCAAAGAGGAACCAAGTTCAGTGAGCAGAGAAGTGCCAAACTTGGAAAATAGTCGGCGACGACGCTGGGCGGCGCCACTGGCTGGACGTTGAGGTCTGAAGGGTGGGCGAGCAAGCCTAGCTGTGACTGGGGTCACATCCACTGAGAATCTTGGAAGGACGACACCGTGCCTAGGACAAGGAGCAACGCCCTGTGGGAGAGGCCAGTGTGGGGAAAAATAGTGATTAGCTCAGCGCCCATCGATGAACCAGGATTGGGGCAGCTGAATGTCAGGGATTGGAACGGCGACGACGCGAAGGCTTCACGACACCTGAGGACCTGTGGAACGTCCTGGATCGTCGAGGATCGACCCAAGGAAGCGTGGGAACCTCACACCATCGAGGGACAGGCGTCGTGAGCCAGGAGTGTAAGGTAGATCATTTTTCCCTCCCATTACCCCTTGTATGAGTAGGCTAGTTAGGCCACAATATTTACTTGTGTATGTGGCAGCAAGACTTTATTACTTTAATAGTAGAGTAGGCTGCAAAGCAGCTTGTGTCCAGGACTGTCAGAGAGGACAGTGTGTATGGATGGCAGGACAGTGAAGAAGAGGTGCCGACGTGGTGAAGAGGCCCTCCTGTGAGAGTGTGAGACTCCTGTCTTCCGGCCCAGTTGAAGGAGTGTTGGAGGTCGTGGAAGAAGAGGCTGACGATCTCCAGACTCATTATCCATATTCCATATTCATGTATTACTTGTGATTGTGCGTGTGTATTCATGTAATTTGCATCAGTAAATCCACACATTTTATTACTGTGTTTGAGTGTGCCTCCATTTATGATATTTCTCTATGAGCATACATTTCTGGCTACAAACAATATATAATACACCCACTGAACTGCATTGCTGGGGTGCAGATATAATAACCCAGCTGGCGACCTTGCTAACAGGAAGATAGAGAAGACAGGCGGGAAAGGAGTTCCCGCAACCTTTTTTTGTCTGGCAGGCAAGACTCAGGGAGGTTATGGTTATAGGTAAGCCTGAGTCTTCCTTCACTCCCCCACGGGTCTAGGCCGGAACTGTTAACAGCAGTTTCCCCGTGTTTGACTGAAGGGCTTCCAGGGTGAATCAGTGGCACCCCTTTGTGGTGGAAGCAAAGACCTGCGGAGGTGGGCATTGTTGGTCCTCTCTTGTGTGACGAAGGAGACTCCGGTGAATCCAGGGAGTCGGAGGGGCTGAGTATTTGGGCCTTTGAGCCCCTAGCAGCCGAGTGTTAGCAGAGCCCCGGACCGCCCACCTCCACGTGACAATATATATATATACATATATATATATATATATATATATATATATATATATATATATATATATATATATATATATATAACTGAAAACTCACACCCCAGAAGTGACTCGAACCCATACTCCCAGGAGCAACGCAACTGGTATGTACAAGACGCCTTAATCCACTTGACCATCATGACCGGACATAATGAGGTGATAGCCGAAGCTATTTGAACCACCCCACCGCCGGCACTCGGATGGTAATCTTGGGCATAGCATTTTACCAAATCACCTCATTCTTTGGGGCACACGTGAGGAACACAAATGCGAACAAGCCTGAATGGTCCCCAGGACAATATGCAACTGAAAACTCACACCCCAGAAGTGACTCGAACCCATACTCCCAGGAGCAACGCAACTGGTATGTACAAGACGCCTTAATCCACTTGACCATCACGACCGGACATAATGAGGTGATAGCCGAATCTATTTGAACCACCCCACCGCCGGCACTCGGATGGTAATCTTGGGCATAGCATTTTACCAAATCACCTTATTCTTTGGGGCACACGCGAGGAACACAAATGCGAACAAGCCTGAATGGTCCCAAGGACAAATAGCTTCGGCTATCACCTCATTATGTCCGGTCGTGATGGTCAAGTGGATTAAGGCGTCTTGTACATTCCAGTTTCGCCAAAGTATTGGAGAGGACAAGATGAACAGGAAATAGAGTAGACACCAGCAGCATTAGAAGCAGGAGGAGCAGTGTGAACTAAATTGCTACGAAGTGTGTTAGTTTGTCGAAAGGCGAGTTTAATGTCAAGAGGACGAAAGGTATTGGTAAAAGTTTTGAGTTCAGATATGAAGGGAAGGCATAGTACAGTGCTACTAGTGTTGGAAGCAGGTTTAGGATGAAAGAAATTTCGTTTAGCTTGAGAGTGGGCACAGTTGATGAAATGCAAAGGATAACCAAGGCGAGAGAATTATTTGTAGATAAAGGCAATTTCAGAATCAAGAAACTGAGGGTCGCTGATGCGTAGAGCGCGGAGGAAGAGAGAGACGAGGACACTTTTCTTAACAGAAGGAGGATGGTAGGAAAAGAAGTGAATGTACATGCCACTATGCATGGGTTTACGGTAGACAGAGAAAGAGAACCCAGACACAGAGCTGTGAACATGAACATCAAGAAAAGGAAGGAGGGAATTAGATTCCCACTCAACTTTGAAATGGATAGAAGGAGCTAGATTGTTAAGAGAGGCGAGGAAAGGCTGGAAAAGATTAAGGTCATGAGGCCATAAAGCAAAAATGTCATCAACATAGCGAAGCCAGAGAGAGGGACGAGTATCAATAGAAGGAAGAAGAACAGTTTCGAAGTATTCCATGTAGAAATTAGCAAGAACAGGGGAGAGAGGGGAACCCATAGCGATGCCGAAAGTTTGAGTGTAATATTTACCGTTGAAAGAGAAAGAGTTAGATTCAACACAGAGTCTAATGAGATCGAGGAAAACGTCAGTGGGAAGTGGGAGAGGAAGGAGGCCCTCTGACGCCTTCTGTCTGAGGAAAGAGAGAACGTCATCGAGCGGAACATTAGTGAACAGAGAGTCGACATCAAGACTAAGCATCTTACAAGAGGGTTGCAGGCGCAGTCTTTCTATGAAGTCCTGAGAGTGACGAAGGTGGGCAGGGGAAAAAGTGCCAAGGTAAGGTGTCAGGGTTTTAGCGAGCCAGGAGGCAAGAGGATAGCTGACAGAGCCCCGTGAAGAAATGATAGGACGAAGAGGAACACCAGGTTTATGAGTCTTAGGAAGACCATAGAAATAAGGAAGAGAAGGTCAGATGACACGGAAACGTTTAATGAGATCAAAGTCAGGAGGGCAAAGACTAGAGAGCTGTCTTAGTTTGCGGTTAAAGGAAGTTTTGAGGCGATCCAAAGGGTTAGAAGTCAGAGGAGCAACTTGGCTTATTAGGCAAATCGGGCCTTGCATAGTAGGCTGAGAAGTGCGTTCTGGCTACTAGGTACGACATATATATATATATATATATATATATATATATATATATATATATATATATATATATATATATATATATATATATATATATATATATATATATATATTTATATATATATATATATATATATATATATATATATATATATATATATATATATATATATATATATATATATATATA
>NC_091205.1:29493881-29661381 GCF_040958095.1 Procambarus clarkii
CCTTAGCCATCCGGTCAGTATCAGTGCTTGAATGGTGGCAACTAGTTGTAACACGGGGAGGGTTTCTCGAACTATCTTTCCTTCTTTTCCCCCTCTACCCGTATTCTTACTTTTTATTCTCTACAAGGGACTCCAAAACTTTTACTAAAGCCGACTCCACGCCACGTGGTCCTAAGACGATTGACCGACTTAGGATTCTACAACCCGTATGACGTGACCTAGGCTTTGAGCAAAACCCTAGAGTCGCCTCCGCCGCCACCACCAGACCAGTAACACAGAGCAATGATCGAGGCCTGGATCGATCATGCTAATTAACCAACCTTGGGGCTTGATCCCCACTATAACCGATGACCTTGAGTGTGGAATAAATTACACGGTAATGATGAATTCCGACTCGATGTTAGAGTCGGCGCCCAATCCAACTCTGCCTCGTGTGGACCACGTGACCAGGACAAGTTCACATAACCACATGGAAATAATAAAAATGCAAATTATTAACTAATTAATTTATTAAAAGAAAACTAAAACAAAATCTAAATATGTTCACTCCCTGTCACTTTAACACTCCCTACTTGACCTGAACGGCAATGAGTTGACTCTCCCTATAAATAACAATAGCAACTATACCTCTATTTTGACCAGCTGAAGATGTTGGGCTGGTCTTGGGGGAGAGGTGAGATGGGTTGACCTCCCCCAGTTGACCTGGAGCTCACACTGATCTCTCCTCGTCTGGTCTACCCCAGACTAGAGCATTGTATCCTTCCGCATAGTCTAAGTTTTACCAAGTTACTAGCAAGGTTTAAGTTATAACAATTAACCTCTGTTGTACTTAATTGATCCAGACTGGTTGAATTATTTTACTGAAGTTAAATTACACAAGCCTCTAACAGCAGAGCTGTTCCCGATCACCAAAATGGTTATTTGAACTTTGAGAAAATAGTGTACATGTCAACTCTGATGACCTATGACCGCCAGGTCACCGCCTTACAACTTAGATCTGATTCGTGATGTCACTGATGGTGACTTAACTCAATAATTAGAATACTCTTGATATTGTACCCAGTAATATTATACAATACAATTTTAATACAAAATGAATAAAGGCTAATTTCTCTAACTTACTGAATACTATAGGATGATTCATTATACGCAGCTATGAACAAGGCGTCTATTATTTTCACCGCGAATTCCCCTGGGGTCAGGTCCCGGGTCACCACGCGGGCCCAGCTTCCCATTCTCTTTTGTCGATAAACCACTCTGGATAATTCTTACAACCAGCCTAGTTTGTTACAACCCCCCCGGCACAAGCACTTAGTAAACCTTGTTAATTTGTTAAAAATCATGAGGTTTAGTATCCAAACCCACAATTCAACTCATGCCACAAACAAAAGCTAACCTAACTAATAAAATTTGACAAATAATAGAGTCCAACATCATAATAAATATGTTCACATTTCATAAATTTCTCAGCTGTCAACTGACAGCAATCTTTCAACATCAGGAAACATACATCCTATCCTTACTGACATAGCTAAATAACATGTCCCTACTCTACCATCAAAGACTAGCTATTAAACTCTCTTGGCTCTTCACTAGCCAAGTTCATGTGTCCTCTAGAGCCGGCCACACCGTGCTCAAACATAAACATTACAGTTATATCTTCAGACTGAACTTTCAGTCATCCGGGAGCGTACTACGGAACTATCAGGTTCACATCCGTGTACTAACCACTCCCCATCAATGTCAACCTTGACATGTTAAGGAACACACCTAATGTTTATTACATCTATCTAAAAATATAAAAAAACAATTCCTATACTATATCACAGGTTTCAGCTGACTGTACAGCCAAGTGTTCTCACTCACTAGAAGTGTCAATGTTTATATTGGTCCGCCTCTCCTGTGTTCAAACATTCTGCAAAAGTATCACAACATAATTTTCCATAACCGTTTGTTCAGGGCTGAGACAATTACACACGGGCTTCGATGTTAATCAATGACCAATTTCTAGAGTAAGATTTTCATATATTATACCAGAATTATTTTAAATCTGTTTTTCAACATTTAAAAAGTATTGTGATTCTAACTCTGTTTTTCAACATTTAAACAAAAGTGTCCAGATATTCTTTACACAGATGTTCAGAGCCACTTTGTTGTTTGTATCAATTGTTCATATTGAGTAATCGAAAAAAAAATCGATGCTGCTGGATGCTGAATGTAGTCGCTGACGATGACGGTGTCGATCTTGCTTCTTCCCATGTGTAGACATCAATACCTGGTCCTCTTGTACTCCCATCCGGTACTCCTGAATGACGACAGAGTGTAGTAGAGCGGAGTGCCAAGTGACAGCTGTAGAATACTGTTACTTCGGCCCTTAATCTTGCTCTCGACAGTCCACACGCCTTCGTATCAATCACAGTTCACACGGCAGTCTTGATGTTAAACTTGACGTCGCACATGACCACAGCAGAGCAGGACTGGATGTACCAACGGTGTCTCTTAGCAGGAGTGATGTTAGAGGGTCGTAGAGGCGGGTTGCTTGTTTGCAGAACAGGTGAATCTTGTCTTCCATCATTGCTCACGTCATCTCCGGCATTTCTTGATGTCACCAGGTTACTAGGCCGTAAACACCAACTGTGTATACCCTCGTACCGCCGACTTTAGGCCAAAGGAGACAATTTTGCGACCTTCTATTGGCGAGTCCCGATACTCTGTAGGGGAAACCGTGCCTTCCACCTGTGACCGCCTTAGTTCCGCTTTCTTGTTACTTCAGATGACGTAATCATTAATCTTCCGGCGAAATTCTTGAGTACTGCTACGCGCTTTCCATTTCTTGACCTCTCCTCCAACACTGCTGGAATGGCTGCAGTCTTGATGACGCAGCAGGTGGGTAGTGGTGATCTCGAGACAGCTACCCCGGCGTTGTATGGCACCTCCGGTGACTGCTATAATGTGGACAGCTCGCTGGCCCTGACAACCTCGTTAGTGACGTGAGGCGTCGGCCGGGTGACTCTTGGACAGTCACTCATCCCCAAAGTAACTGATGTATGGGTTACTGGGTCTGGTGAGGGGAGGGCTTTGTGTAACGTGCCTCCCCCCTCGGTCTTTACAGACAAGGGTTCACGTGTGGCTGGAACAACTGGGTCGGTGTACCAATCAGACCTGGGAACAGACAGACACAACACAGCGGAAGCATAGATATACTCTGGGTTTGGTGGAGGTGGAACCCCAGACCACGGTAAAAGTTGCTACCTGAGTCAAGTATAGACATAGTACACCTCATTGCCTTTACAGGAAAATCTAATGAATACTAAATTATACTAACCAAGGAAGTTACTTTACTGTACAGCGCGAGATCTCGTCACCATAGGGTGGCGAGACTGCACCTGACTACTGATGAGCGATGACAGAGGGTCATCCTCATCTTCTGACTCGTCGGTGAAGCCCTGAGTCAGCACTGCTGAGTCAGGAACTAGACCCGCTGAAGGCAGTTCTAATTCCTCTCTAGCATGATAATGTTTCAATTTATTCACATGAATTGTCCTTTTCACCTGGTCTTCGAACACTCCTTTTATAACAAGATTAACCGGCCCCGCCCTTTTAATTACTCTATATGGTCCTCGCCACCTCGGAGCTAGTTTCCTGCTCTGATTGGCGGGCGCAGCCTCATTCACTCTCAATACGAGGCTTCCTTCCGTCAACTCAAGAGGGCGCACTTTCTTGTCATAAAAATGAGCATACCGAGTCCGTGCCTTCTTGGACGCTTCAGCTGCAATATTCCATGCATTTCTCATTTTTCCAAGGACCTCTGAAGGATAGTCCTCCCCGTATGCAACATTATGTCTGTTAAGCAGACCTGAGGGGAAATTGCATGAATTACCAGTAAACAAATGAAGGGGTTGGGTGTTAATTGATTGGTGGATGGCAGTATTCAAGGCGAACTGAACATAGGGTAGGTGTTCATCCCAGGTGTTTGCGTCATGTTCAGCAAGGATTGCAAGCATATCCTTGACTGAACGATTAGTCCGTTCCGTCATTCCGTTTGCTTGTGGGTGGTAGGCGGTTGTAAAAGCCGAAGTTGTCTCTAAAATCTTACAAACTTCTCTAAATATATTCCCATTGAATTCTTGACCCCGGTCAGAGACTAAAACTTTAGGAGGTCCGAATACAGTAACGAACCTACGCAAGAACGCATCTGCAACCGTACGAGAATCCTTCTGAGGTAATGAAACTAGTGTAGTGTATCTAGACAGATGGTCAACTAGCACCAACACGTATCTGTTACCTGAATGACTGTGGTGTAAATCAATCAAATCGGCCCCCACACGATCTAACGGTTCACGAATTTCAGGAAATTCCTGAAGTGGGGCTTGTACCTTAAGGGTGCCTTTCCTCCTCTGGCAACGAGGGCACGACTTCACGAAATTGATTACCTCAGAAAGTAATCCTGGAAAATAAAATAGAGACTTTGCTTTTAAGTGCGTTTTAAAGATCCCCGGATGCCCTGCAATTTTTGAAGCATGCGCAAGCTTTAACGCTGATGACCGCAACGCTGATGAACGCTGATGATCTAACGATGATGATTTAACGCTGATGATTTAACGCTGATGATCGCTCATCTGGTATTCTCTCATTTTATCCGATGGAATGGTTTCAATATTTTCATTAATCTGAACTGCCGCTATATTTCTACTTAGCGTGTCTGGCACAACATGGGCTGGACCAGGCTTGTACAAGATCTGGAATGAGTGGGCAGAAAGTTCGTGAGACCAGCGTGACATTCGTGGGCATTTCGTTCGCTTTTTAAATTTGAGTGTTAACGCTCGATGGTCTGTGTAGATTACAAAATGTCGCTGAAATAGGTAAGGCTCGAAATACCTAACTGATTCTTCTACTACTGCCAGTGCCTCCCGATCCGTAGCTGAATAACGAACTTCAGGTCCTTTGACCTTCCTACTGAAATAGGCTACTGGATGGGGTAAATTATCCGCATCTCGCTGAATTAAGCACCCGCCAATAGCAATACCGCTGGCGTCAGTGTGCACTTCCCACTCTTTCTCAAAATCAGGAATAGCCAATACCGGTGTCGTGATTAGTTGGTCTTTCAGTTTGCGATAGGCCTCGTCATGTTCAGATTTCCACACAAACTTCGCATTTTTCTTTGTCAGATCAGTCAGGGGTGCTGAAATGCTAGCGAAACCTTCAATATGACGACGAAAATATCCGGCCGCCCCCAAAAACCTACGCACGTCCTTTGCTGTCCTTGGAGTAGGCATGTCAGCAATGGCGCGGCAAGAATCTGGGTCAGGGCGGATACCGTCTGGGCACACCTGGAACCCCAGAAATTTGAATTTCTGAGCCGCCAGGGTGCACTTCTGAACATTCAGCCTGAAACCTGCCTGATCTAACAACTTCAAAGTCTCAGTCAAGTCCTGTAGGTGTTCCTCAAACGTCCTGGAATATATCACCACGTCATCCAGGTACGCTAAAGAATGCCTACCCAGTACCGGACTAAGGATAAAGTTGATGGCCCTCTGAAACGACGAAGGCGCTGTCTTCAAACCAAACGGCATCCTACGGAATTGATAAGTGTGCCTACCATCCGAGAATGCTGTTTTTTCCCTATCCTGTTCTGCCACCGGAATCGCCCAATACGCCGATTTTGCGTCAAGAGTTGAGAAATACTTAGCAGCACCAAATTGATCTATTATCTCCTGTATTCGGGGCAACGGATACACATCACCCTTAGTTAATTCATTCACCTTCCGGTAGTCAACACAGAAACGATAACTACCGTCCGGTTTCCGAACTAGCACAACAGGAGAGAGCCACGGTGACGTACTAGGCTCTATCACGCCCTGTCTCAACATTTTCTGGCACTCCTCCCTGATAACATTCTTTGCCTGTTCCGGCAACCTCCACTGTCTCGTGTACACAGGCAAATGATCACCAGTTGGAATGGTGTGCTCGATCTTATCAAGGAGACCAATCTGGTCATCCTCTGTCGCAAACAATTTCGGGAATTTTCGTAAAACTCCTCTCAGTGCCTTCCTATCCGCCTGTGTAACATGTTGCAAATCAAGTCCTGATATTAATTTTTCTACTTCTTCTACATTTTGTGCAACATCTCTCGTCTCGTATTTTACTTTGGATGGTGTTTTAGAATTCAACATGTTCAGTGCACTACATTGTGCAGTGACGGCCGGCGTCTCAGCTGACTCATGGTGAAAGATTTCTGTGTCCTCCACCATGGTTCCCTGAGATACCCTATCACCTGCCCTGAAGCGAAAAGTCTTATGTGAAAGATTGACATCTGGAATGAGTGCCCCTTTATCGAGCACTACAATTAAGTGATGAGGAATTAATAAGTTGTCACATCTCCCAGCCACCTGAAGGGTGGTACCTGGTTGTATGTGACGTCCCACGGCTACTTTAATAAATTTAACAGAATGTGGTGGGCAACTCTGTTTGGTCAATGCATGCAATGCGCATGACCTCTTAACTGTGTCTGGAAGAGACTTAAAAATCAATTTTGGATAGTGCGCATTATATTTTAGCTTCCTCTTAATTGAAGCTACAACTGGGGGATGGTCGATCATCTCCACTGGGTAGGAAGTCTGTCCCAACTGCAACCTGCAGTTCCTAGCCCCTTTTTGAGCAGACGAGGAATAATCAAATCGCGACAGAAAATCAGTTCCCATTAAGATGTGACCAGGAAAATCAAGGTTCTCTACGATCGTACATGTGTGAGGCTGCAATTCCCCATCAATCTCAAAATTAACCGTACCTTGACCTACGATCTCAATCTTTTCCCCATTGACCGCTGTTAATGTCTTTGAACATAAGAACATAAGAACATAAGAACAAAGGTAACTGCAGAAGGCCTATTGGCCCATACGAGGCAGCTCCTATTCTATAACCACCCAATCCCACTCATATACTTGTCCAACCCGTGCTTGAAACAATCGAGGGACCCCACCTCCACAATGTTACGCGGCAATTGGTTCCACAAATCAACAACCCTGTTACTGAACCAGTATTTACCCAAGTCTTTCCTAAATCTAAACTTATCCAATTTATATCCATTGTTTCGTGTTCTGTCCTGTGTTGATACTTTTAATACCCTATTAATATCCCCCCGGTTATGTCCATTCATCCACTTGTAAACCTCTATCATGTCACCCCTAACTCTTCGCCTTTCCAGTGAATGCAACTTAAGCTTTGTTAATCTTTCTTCATATGAAAGATTTCTAATTTGGGGAATTAACTTAGTCATCCTACGCTGGACACGTTCAAGTGAATTTATATCCATTCTATAATATGGCGACCAAAACTGAACTGCATAATCTAAATGGGGCCTAACTAGAGCAAGATATAGCTTGAGAACCACACCAGGTGTCTTGTTACTAACGCTGCGATTAATAAATCCAAGTGTCCGATTTGCCTTATTACGAACATTTATGCATTGATCCTTTTGTTTTAAATTCTTACTAATCATAACTCCCAGATCCCTTTCGCAATCCGACTTCGCAATCACAACACCATCTAGCTCGTATCTTGTAACTCTATCATCATTACCTAACCTCAGAACTTTACATTTATCAGCATTAAATTGCATCTGCCAATCCTTTGACCATTTCAAAACTCTATCTAGATCAACTTGAAGTGATAGTGAGTCCTCCTCCGAATTAATTTCCCTACCGATTTTCGTATCATCGGCAAATTTGCAAATGTTGCTACTCAAACCTGAATCTAAATCATTTATATATATTATAAACAACAGAGGTCCCAGGACAGAGCCTTGAGGCACTCCACTTACAACATTTTCCCACTCTGACTTGATTCCATTTATACTAACTCTCTGTTTCCTTTGGTATAGCCATGCCCTAATCCAGCTTAATATAGCACCCCCAATACCATGAGACTCTATTTTTTTAATCAGTCTTTCATGTGGCACTGTATCAAAAGCTTTGCTAAAGTCAAGGTATACAACATCGCAATCCTTACCACTATCAACTGCCTCAACAATGCTAGAATAAAAAGATAACAAATTTGTTAAACATGAACGGCCATTTATAAAACCATGTTGCGACTCAATTATTAATTTATGTTTTTCAAGATGAAGACGAATTTTATTTGCTATTATAGATTCGAGTAACTTTCCCACAATAGACGTTAGGCTAATTGGTCGATAGTTAGACGCAAGTGATCTATCTCCTTTCTTAAAAACTGGTATCACATTAGCAACTTTCCAAAACTCTGGCACTCTGCCTGACTCTATTGATTTATTAAATATGGTTGACAGTGGGTCACAAAGCTCCTCTTTGCATTCTTTAAGCACCCTAGCAAACACTTCATCCGGCCCTGGGGATTTGTTTGGTTTGAGTTTTACTATTTGTTTAAGAACATCCTCCCTGGTAACTGCTAAACTCGTCAACCTGTCCTCGTCCCCACCCACATAGACTTGTTCGGCTGAAGGCATATTGTTAAGTTCCTCTTTAGTAAATACAGATACAAAATATTTATTAAAAATACTACTCATCTCTTCATCACTATCTGTTATTTGACCTGTCTCGGTTTTTAATGGACCTATCCTTTCCCTAGTCTTAGTACGATATAACTGAAAAAACCCTTTAGGATTTGTCTTTGCTTGCCCTGCTATGCGAACTTCATAGTTTCTTTTTGCTTTCCTTATCTCTTTTTTAACATTTCTAACCAGTTGTACGAATTCCTGTTCTAAAGTGACCTCCCCATTTTTAATCCTTTTGTACCAAGCTCTCTTTTTACCTATAAGGTTCTTCAAATTCTTTGTTAACCACTTTGGGTCATTAGTATACGATCTATTCAATTTGTATGGTATACTACGTTCCTGTGCTTTGTTTAGAATATTCTTAAATAAGTTATATATTGAATCCACATCGAAATCCCCATTTAAGTCACCTATCGCTGGGTTCATGTCTCGCTCCAAGACCGGCCCACACCCCATACCCAAGACTTTCCAATCAATTTGACCCAAAAAATTTCTTAGGCTATTAAAATCAGCTTTTCGAAAATCTGGCACTTTAACAGAATTTTCTCCTACTGGTCTATTCCATTCTATGCTAAATCTGATTTCTTTGTGATCACTGCTCCCTAGCTCACTCCCTATTTCGATGTCATTAATTTGCGTTTCCCTGTTAGTTAACACTAAATCTAAAATATTATTTTCCCGTGTTGGTTCCTTAATGTGTTGCGTAAGAAAGCAATCGTCAATTAATTCTAGAAAATCTTCTGCTTCACTATTCCCTGTTTTGTTCAACCAGTTTATTCCGCTAAAATTAAAGTCACCCATGACATAAATACTGTTAGATCTAGATGCTCTAGATATTTCATCCCATAGATGCTTTGCTTCCATTCTGTCTAAATTTGGTGGCCTATATATTACTCCTATTATAATATTATTAGCTTTTTCGTTTTAATTCAATTTGCGCAACGTTTAAGACGTGCATACCTAAAATTGCTGAAGGCTGACTTTTTAATTACAGTTGCCTGGCTTCCTGTATCAACAAAAGCTGTCAATCTCACACCTTCCACTTTCACCTCAAAAGTAGGCCTACCATCACTAGGAGCCTGCTTTCATGCTTTCGTAATAGTGACTTTACAGTCCCTCTGTATATGCCCACGCATCCCGCAGGAGTAACACCTCCGCGGATCTCTGTTGTTACCCCGTGCAGGGTGGCTCGAACTTGCAGCTGAGGGCTGCTTCCCGCCTGATGAACCCGCGCCACAGTGACTCGGCTTGGCTCCCTCGCCTTTACTTACCGCCTCTACGTATGGCGACAACCGAGTGCCCGATGTCCCTGCGCGCGTCTGCCTGTCTAGGGCTGTGGCGGCCTGTTGGACTAGATCTTTATAACTCTCACCCGCTCCGCCCGCAAGTAACAATGGCCCCATATCAGAAGGTAATGTTTTGCAGAACAATTGTTTAGCGAATCGCTCTGCCTGACTCGAATCTAACCCCAGTTCCTTAGTGAGGTCGTCAACCCTGCTCTTTAATATTGACCCGAAATCCTTGACAGTGCTTCGGTCATCCCTCTTAAGTGACTGGAGATAAAAGTAAGCCTCATCCTCTGACACCTTGTCCTTGAATCTGCCCCTAATCGCTTGGACAAACTGTGGCCAAGTCGTCAGGTGCTGAAACTCTGTCAGTCTCGCCAGTGGACCGGCTACATCCACGCAAGCCCCCATAGCGAGAGTAATTTTCGAACTAACCTCTGGGACAGCCTCCAGCATCGAACTAATCTCACAAAGCCAGTCTTCCACTCGGCGGTTGCGTTCCACCTTAATAAGCGGCAACTCCCTACCTCTGAGTGTTGGCAGAGTCAACTTGGGAATCAGACTCACAATTCCCGGTTTGTGTGACGCTGGGCTACTGGCAGTGGGTGGGTCCTGGGGTTGGGAACTGGGTTGAGGTTGGGGTTCGGGCTGAGGTACGGTGTGGGTGGCCTTGGGTTGGGGTGTGGATGGAGGTTGGGGTTGAGGTATGGTGTGGGTGGCCTCGGGTTGGGGTGTGGATGGAGGTTGGGGTTGAGGAATGATGTGGGTGGCCTCGGGTTGGGGTGTGGATGGAGGTTGGGGTTGAGGAATGGTGTGGGTGGCCTCGGGTTGGGGTGTGGATTGAGGTTGGGGTTGAGGTATGGTGTGGGTGACCTCGGGTTGGGGTGTGGATAGAGGTTGGGGTTGAGGAATGGTGTGGGTGGCCTCGGGTTGGGGTGTGGATTGAGGTTGGGGTTGAGGTATGGTGTGGGTGACCTCGGGTTGGGGTGTGGATGGAGGTTTTGGTTGAGGTATGGTGTGGGTGGCCTGGAATTGGGATGGGTATGGGGTGGCCTGGGGTTGGAATGGGTATGGGGTGTCCTGGGGTTGGAATGGGTATGGGGTGGCCTGGGGTTGGAATGGGTATGGGGTGGCCTGGGGTTGGAATGGGTATGGAGTGGCCTGGGGTTGGAATGGGTATGGAGTGGCCTGGGGTTGGGGGAAGGGTTGGTATGGGAATTGAGGATGGGGTTGGGGTTGTTGTAGTGACGGATGAGGTGTACCTGAGCGGTCCCCAGTGGTGTCGGAAGAGGTGCTGTCCTCTACACTTCCACTCCCACTGGTCCCTACTGACTGGTCACTATCTGGGTTAAACATTTCCTGAGGTTCCTGGTGTGCCATGTCTCTTCTAAACTACCCTTTAGTACACCCTAGACCCGGACTCACTACAACCGTGATCTTATACAAAATAAAAAAAAATCACTACTCTTTTTCCATGAGAAAACTACTAAATTCCCAAAATAGGAAATCCACCGATGATTTATCGAGAGAATCGCTGAAGTGAATCCAATGAATGAGTGTCTGCCCCGCACTCGTGTCTGACCGTGAAATATCCCGCAGTTCTATTGCTGAAACCTAAGTCCTGTACGTTAAAAAAAATTAAGGAATCTAATTTATATAAAACAATTTAACTGATAACGCAACTAACGCGCAGCACTCGTGATGGATTAGTAAAGAATATTTACTGTACTTGAATACTAAACGCACTTGAAGTGAGCAGCGTGGCCACTGATGACTGATGGAGCGGGACCAGCTGCGCTGAAAAAAAAACTAAGTCCCGCGCTTTTTCGCTTAAACGCTGAAAAATCAAAAATTTTTGTTCTGAAGGAAAATAACTAGTTTTACGTTAATAAACCGCTCTAGCGATTAATATAGACACCCAGGACATATATTTGCTTACCAAAGATTGATTTTTTTATAAAAAAACTGCGTTTTTACTCAATTGCTGGACTCTGCCAATTTTCCTGACTCCGAGGGAAAAAAAATTCTATCACCCCAAATATCACAAAACTCCTGTAATTCGCAAAAAATTGGGTTTCTCGTTCACAGATATAAATAAGTTAGTATTTACTACTGACGTTGTAGGCCGAACAATACTGACACATCGGGCGGTTTCAACACTCATTAATTCGAATTTTCGTCAAAATCCGAGATTTTCACCTCAAATGGACTCTGACAAAATTACAACACGATTTTCTCGAAAAAAAACTTAAATTCGGCAAAAATGGAGTAATCACTGTTTAATGCTTAAGAACAGAATTACGTCCCTTGCGCGCACTAGAGAGTAATACTGACCCTAGAATATACACGAAACATGAAAATTAGAATTTATGCCAAAAAGATTCTAGCCCAAGCTGGACTTAGAAAATTTTCCACCAACGTGTCTGTTTCTACAAAAAAATTCTAAGTCTAAAAACACAATTCTACCGTCTTACTGGTAAAAAACAGAAAATATCACTCGCATCGACTGGGGAATCCTAATGATACCCAGATCATATACGTGACCCACGAATACAAATTAATTACAGTTAACGACTTTCCGACGTTGACTTAGCCGAAAACTTATCCCGAAATACTTAGAAATATTCCACGGACTCTATTAAACATTTACACGAAAATTACTATCCCTTAAACTCCTTCACTTATCTATCGTGACCGACATATAGCCCAAAGTCCAGAGGGTTAACTACGCTCTAGAAACAACACCTCTGACTTAGACTAATACAACAGGGAATAGCAAAACTTAATGTACGCACTTAGCCTAATATGCAAGAAAATGCTAAACACTTGGATAAAAAAAATTTTTAACCGGGGATTGAATGTAAGGAAAAAAAAATTAATCTCTAGAACAACGCAAATAAACGGAATTACTTTATAAATTTAAGTATACTTAATGCAAAGATACACTCGACTTAATCTTATAATTGCTCCTACCGGCTCGCCGTACCACACCTAGCCTAGGGGTCTCGACTATCTAGGTTCTAACAGAGCGACACGCAGCTTTCAGCAACAATTACGACTAGGGACGACTCAACCTCCACTAAGTGTGCGATCACTTAGTTGTTGAATCGCTGCTAGGTAGGTTACTAGTCCTTCCCTCGGAGGCCGCAACGCCCTTCACGGATTTACGTTTTTCCTAGCGTTTTGGGTCGTCTAATAACGCCCTCGGACTATCTCCTGGCGTCCCACAGATATATCCGCCCAGACAGCCCACAAGGAACTGCTGTTGAGAGTATGGCGGCTCCCAACACCTCTGAATTAATTGCAATGGGTCGAGTATGGTACCCAGTCCATCAACTTGGAGCGGTCTCCTTTTCAATAAAACTAAACAGCCTAATCTTACTAACTAAACCTTAATCATATCAGCCCGCATGACCCAAGATTCGCCAATCCCCACTCAAACGCACTGTTGTGAGGCGCACTGCTAATCCTGGCCCGCAGCTGTCTCCTTAGCATCCACGCACGTGTTCGAATGGCTAGACGCATGAGCCTTTCAACAATTTCAAACAAAATTGTTGAAACCACCGCTGTGCACCATTGTAACACGGGGAGGGTCCTCGACTTCTCTTTCCTTCTTTTCCCCCCTCTACCCGTATTCTTACTTTTTATTCTCTACAAGGGACTAGAAAAATTTTACTAAAGCCGACTCCACGCCACGTGGTCCTAAGACGATTGACCGACTTAGGATTCTACAACCCGTATGACGTGACCTAGGCTTTGAGCAAAACCCTAGAGTCGCCTCTAGGGTTTTGCAACACAGAGCAATGATCGAGGTCTGGGTCGATCATGCTAATTAACCAACCTTGGGGCTTGATCCCCACTATAACCGATGACCTTGAGTGTGGAATAAATTACACGGTAATGATGAATTCCGACTCGATGTTAGAGTCGGCGCCCAATCCAACTCTGCCTCGTGTGGACCACGTGACCAGGACAAGTTCACATAACCACATGGAAATAATAAAAATGCAAATTATTAACTAATTAATTTATTAAAAGAAAACTAAAACAAAATCTAAATATGTTCACTCCCTGTCACTTTAACACTCCCTACTTGACCTGAACGGCAATGAGTTGACTCTCCCTATAAATAACAATAGCAACTATACCTCTATTTTGACCAGCTGAAGATGTTGGGCTGGTCTTGGGGGAGAGGTGAGATGGGTTGACCTCCCCCAGTTGATCTGGAGCTCACACTGATCTCTCCTCGTCTCGTCTACCCCAGACTAGAGCATTGTATCCTTCTGCATAGTCTAAGTTTTACCAAGTTACTAGCAAGGTTTAAGTTATAACAATTAACCTCTGTTGTACTTAATTGATCCAGACTGGTTGAATTATTTCACTGAAGTTAAATTACACAAGCCTCTAACAGCAGAGCTGTTCCCGATCACCAAAATGGTTATTTGAACTTTGAGAAAATAGTGTACATGTCAACTCTGATGACCTATGACCGCCAGGTCACTCCGCCTTACAACTTAGATCTGATTCGTGATGTCACTGATGGTGACTTAACTCAATAATTAGAATACTCTTGATATTGTACCCAGTAATATTAAACAATACAATTTTAATACAAAATGAATAAAGGCTAATTTCTCTAATTTACTGAATACTATAGGATGATTCATTATACGCAGCTATGAACAAGGCGTCGATTATTTTCACCGCGAATTCCCCTGGGGTCAGGTCCCGGGTCACCACGCGGGCCCAGCTTCCCATTCTCTTTTGTCGATAAACCACTCTGGATAATTCTTACAACCAGCCTAGTTTGTTACATAGTAACGTAGTGGCTAGAGAGAGGTAAAGCCACACAGACCTTCCTGGGCGAGTACCATGGGCCGACAGTCCGATAGCAGATCTATGGGAGTAACAACCTTCTGGCAACAAACAATATATAATACACCCACTGAACTGCATCGCTGGGGTGCAGATATAATAACCCAGCTGGTGACCTTGTTAAGAAGATAGATAAGACAGGCGGGAAAGGACTTCCTGCAACCTTTTTGTCTGGCAGGCAAGACTCAGGGAGGTTATTGTTATAAGGTAAGCCTGAGTCTTCTTTCACTCCTCCACGGGTCTAGGCCGGAACTGTTAACAGCAGTTTCCCCGAGTTTGACTGAAGGGCTTCCAGGGTGAATCAGTGGCACCCCCCTTTTGTGGTGGAAGCAAAGACCTGCGGAGGTGGGCATTGTTGGTCCCCTCCTGTGTGACCAAGGAGACTCTGGTGAATCCCGGGAGTCGGAGGGGCTGAGTATTCGGCCTTTTGAGCCCCTAGCAGCTGAGTGCCAGCAGAGCCCCGGCCCACCCCCCGTGACAAAAACTGGCGACCTTGCCAGGATTCGAACCCCGGTAGCCAAGAACTGGGAACTTCGCCAGGAACCGTGGATCAAGCTATAGTGTGGCCCAAATTTCAAGACAAGTGTTGCCAGGGTACAAATACAGTGTGGCCAGTGAATTCAGTGGTATTGCTACTCAACCAGCTAAGGGACTGAAACGGTGAAATTAGTGCCTACTAACTTGTCTGTGCTGTCGTGTATGCTCAATGATATAGAGATGGAGGAGGACAAAGTAAAGAAATTTATTGACACAAGGGACAAGAGAATTTTGGAAGAGTGCACCAAGGCCCAGCTCCAACAAGTGGCAAACCACTTTGGGATCAGGTTGAGGACGACTAAGGTAGCGAAGGATAGAGATCATGGCACAGCTCACAGCTCGAGAGGAGGCGACGGGAGAGAAGCCATCTCAAGAGGAGTCGTCCCGAGGAGAGCCGTCGCAAGGTGAACCGTCCCGACTAGAGCCACCCCAAGCGCCTACCAGTGTGGAGGGAATTCACAGTCAACATGAGAGCAGTGGAAGGTCCAGCTGTAGTAAGAGGAGCCTGCAACTGGAAGCCCAGCTGCGACGAGAGGAGAAGCACGGCTGCAGCTGCAGCGAGAGGAGCGTGAGCGAGAAGCTCGGCTGCAGTGGGAAAAAGGAGAGAGACAACTGCGACTGGAGGAGATAAAGGCAAAGAAAGAAGTCGAATTGCGTCACGTTGAGCGTGGTCTGCCCTCCCTACCTGCACGGCGGGATGACCTCAAGGTAAGGGAACGTGACTTACCTACGTTCGAACCACAAGAAGCTGAGGCGTTCTTCGAACACTTTGAACGGATAGCAACTCTGAAGGAGTGGCCGGAAGATGATTGGGCTACTCTGGTCCAGGGCAGGTTGACTGGTGAGGCCCGGGAAGCCTACAACGTGCTGGACCTAGAGGAGTGTACTAGTTACGACGCAATTAAGAATGCGGTGCTCCACTCATTCCGGCTGACTCCAGAGATGTACCGGAAGCGGTTCAGAGAGTGTACGAGAGCGTCGGGAAAGACTTACGCCGAGACCGCCAGGGATATGGAACGGAAATTCCTACGATGGTTGAAGGCGGAGGAAGCGGAGTCGGCGGATGATATCAAACGACTGATAGTGATGGAGAAGTTTATGTCGGTGCTCCATCCTGAGTTGCGAGTAAGGGTGAGAGAAGCAGGTATTAAGGACCTGAAGGCTGCAGCGGACCGAGCGAACATGCTGGAGGAGGCACTACATCTCAGGAGGGAGGGGCCACCCAGACACTCGCCTTATCCCAGGTCGGGAGGGAACCTTAGGAGTTCAGAAGGGGCGAGGACGGGTGGGGACTCTCCCAAGAGTAGTGTACCCAATGAGCTAACCCAGTTCAAGAGCTCAAGGGACGCGGGGAGGAAGCCCCAAGCTGTGAGCAGTGGACCTAGCTCGGGAGGAAGTGCTGCAGTCCCGGACACGACGACAGGGAGTCCAAGGAGGACCCAGGGAACGTCTGCAAGTGGTACCGCCAGGGGGACTGGCGAGTGGCCGCCCAGGGGAGGCAGCCGATGCTTCAACTGTGGTGTGAGAGGACATTATGCCCGCGAGTGTGAGGAGCACCAAAGGAATATAGGACTAATGTTGGAAGAGGAGAGATTGTTTGTTCACACCCCATATTATAGTGGACCCAACGTGAATGGTTGGGAAATGAAGTTGGGTGAACATCCCTTCGTTTTCGGGGCCAACGTGAAGTTTGGAAAGTCAGACCCAGTGGAGGTTGCCGTTCTTCGAGATACGGGTGCTGACATAAGTATGGTAACCAGGAGTATTCTCCCCAAGGAATTTAATGATTCACCTGTGGGAGTGGTGAGAATACGCAGTGTGGGGGAAGAATACAGGTTGCCACTTCACGAAGTACAGCTGATTGCCGACTGCGGAGTCGAGAAAGCTATAGTAGCTGTAGCCCCTAAATTACCCCTAGAGCATGTACAGATGGTGCTGGGTAATGACCTCGGAGGAGGCAGGATACAACCCGATTGGGCCAGGAGTGCCTATGTTGCAAGCAGCGGTACAACCCTGCCAGGTGAGGTATCGGTCGTTCCAGATGGTAGTGAGGAAGCCGACTTCGCCAGGGGAAACGTCGCCAGAGACGACGACAACGAGGGCTAGAGTGCAGAGAGGACGTCGGAGGTCGTGGAAAACCCCGACGAGGACCTCCGACTAAGCCTGATGATGCGTGTGGAGGAGTGGCGAGGAACAGCTGTACAAACGCCTGGGGCGGTGAAGAGGCTGCACACCGCACTCCATCCACACAGGAACTCGAATAAAGTAAGCTCGGTGGATGAGTGAACGGCAGTGGGGGCAGAGTGGAGGAGCCACGACGCAGTGCACCCTATGCCAGCCAGATGAATAGTGGTAGGTGCAAGATGAACCACCGTGGTGAGGTGAGCCACAGGGAGGTGGATGAGCCCAACCACGAACTGAAGAAGACGTCTGCAGGGAAGAGAATCTCATGGAGGAGTGAAGATGTTCGTCTGGAACGAAGGAGCGAATGGTATAGGAAAGGCAATACGAAGAAAGCAGGGAATAGGTACACCCAAGGTAGGCGCCAGCCTAACCAGAGGGGCATTGGGCCATCGCAAAAGCCTAGTGTGGAAGAGAGGAAGCTGCTGGATGGAGTACAGGTGACAAGTGCCACTGTGAGGAGACAACGCACCTATGGGAAAAGAGGAACCGAGAAGAGAGAAGATTGGCGAAGAGGAGCTCATGAGAGGAAACATGGAGTACCTGTAGGACGCAGTGGAAGTGCAAGACTATCTCGGAGTGCACGACGCGGTGGAGGCGCTGCATGCACTGAATCTTACAGTGGTAACGAGCCGTTGGAGTACACTCGTAGCCACGGAGAGAGGATTTCTTGTAGGTGTTCAGGAAACACCCATCACACCTGGTCCTATGCGAGGTGGAGATATAATGAGGCGAGTGACTGGCAAGGTGGTACGAGCCACGTCACCAACTGGAGGAGTTACACTTCAGGAACGGAAAGAGCAAGAGTATAGGTTGCCCTCTTGAGTGCTACTCTTCCGATATGACTCTTATTTTAAGGGGAGGGGTATGTTACGGTGCCCTCTCCTATTTCTTTCGTTTGCCTGCTTTAAGAGTCATATCAGCTCTCCCTACTGATTCTCTGAGGTTCAGGGAGTCTATTGATATATGTGGCAACCAGACCGGCTGCCAGTTAAGGGAGAAAGTTACATTATAAGTTGTAAGTAAGGGGAAATTTGCGCCTTGATATAAAATGAAAGAGTATCCCCTACTGCAGATATGACGTTTTGGAAGGGACACTAGCCGATCGCAGATTGGCCGACTTAAGTCGCGGGCGACCAATCAGGGCCCGCCATAACGTCACCGAGTGCCCCGGGCGACGCCAACGTCAGAGTTGACCTGACCGTGAAGGCGAGAGGACGCACCTCGGTCAGCTCTCGAGGATTTGAGGCTCTACAAGTCTTTCTTAGTGGATTAGAGCTGGCTATCGCAGCCCATCTTATGTATTGGAGACCCCGCGCTTCTGGGAAGCAAAAAGGAACCAAGTTTATTGAGCAAAAGAGTGCCAAACTTGGAAAATATTCGGCGGCGACGCTGGACGTTGAGGGCCTGGGTAGGTGTGGCGGGCAGGCCTAGCTGTGACTGGGTCACATCCACTGAGGGTTTTGGAAGGACGACACCGTTCCTAGGACAAGAAGCAACGCCTTGTGGAAGGGGCGAGTGTGGGAAAATAGTGATTAGTTCAGTGCCCATCGATGAACCAGGATTGGGGTAGCTGAATCTCAGGGATTGGAACGGCGACGACGCGAAGGCTCCACGACACCTGAGGACCTGTGGAACGTTCCTGGATCGTCAAGGATCGACTCAGGAAGCATGGGAACCTCACACCATCGAGGGACAGGCGTCGTGAGCCAGGAATATAAGGTAGATCATTTTCCCTCCCATTACCCCTTGTGTGAGTAGGCTAGATAGGCCACAATATTCACTTATCTATGTGGCAATAGGACATTAATACTTTAGTAGTAGAATAGGCTGCAAGGCAGCTTGTGTCCAGGACTGTCAGAGGGGACAGTGTGTATGGATGGCAGGAGAGTGAAGAAGAGGCGCCGACGTGGTGAAGAGGCCCTCCTGTGAGAGAGCGTGGGACTCTTGTCTTTCTGCCCAGTTGAAGGAGTGTTGGAGGTCGTGGAAGAAGAGGCTGACGATCTCCAGACTTATTATCCTTATTTTCATATTCATGTATTACTTGTGATTGTATGTGTGATCATGTAATTTGCATCAGTAAATTCACACTTTTATCATTGTGTTTAAGTGTGCCTCCATTATAATATTTCTCTATGAGCATACACGAAGGTTATCATAATACCACCTAGGGAACACTACGTTCTCTATAGAAGTTCTTATTGCATGGAAAGTGGTAAAGACAGTACGGACTTATATAAAAGTGTACCCTTAGCCATCTGGTCAGTATCAGTGCCTGAATGGTGGCAACTAGTAACGTAGTGGCTAGAGAGAGGTAAAGCCACACAGACCTTCCTGGGAGAGTACCCTGGGCCGACAGTCCGATAGCAGATCTATGGGAGTAACAACCTTCTGGCAACAAACAATATATAATACACCCACTAAACTGCATCGCTGGGGTGCAGATATAATAACCCAGCTGGCGACCTTGTTAAGAAGATAGATAAGACAGGCGGGAAAGGACTTCCTTCAACCTTTTTGTCTGGCAGGCAAGACAAAAGGGAGGTTATTATTATAAGGTAAGCCTGAGTCTTCCTTCACTCCTCCACGGGTCTAGGCCGGAACTGTTAACAACAGTTTCCCCGTGTTTGACTGAAGGGCTTCCAGGGTGAATCAGTGGCACCCCCCCTTTTGTGGTTGAAGCAAAGACCTGCGGAGGTGGGCATTGTTGGTCCCCTCCTGTGTGACCAAGGAGACTCCGGTGAATCCCGGGAGTCGGAGGGGCTGAGTATTCGGCCTTTTGAGCCCCTAGCAGCTGAGTGTTAGCAGAGCCCCGGCCCACCTAGGGCCTATTGGCCCATATTTCTTGATGCTTCTATATTGGAGCAGAGTCTTATAGTTGTGCACAACTATATTCTACCCACTTCAAGACTCTGCTCCAATATAGAACCATCAAGAAATATGGGCCAATAGGCCCTTTGCAGTTACTTCCATTCTTACCTTCAATACCCATTGTTTCGTGTTCTATCCTGTGTTGAAAGTTTTGTTCACCTCATCCAAAACTGTTGTAACATATCACCTCACCCAAAATGCGGGTATAAAATGAACAATTAAAGCTGTTTAAATCATAGCATAGTAATAACTCTGTTTAGTGTTTGCAGGTAATAGGTGTGTGTGTGTAAACTAAAAGTCTTTGAAAATGTAATAAGTTATTACGAAACGCGTTCAAGTGTCACGTCAGACTAGAAATAAAAATGAGTTTTGGAGAATTGATTTTTCAATTACCATCAACAGTGAAAAGAAACATAAGAAAGATCGAGAAAATTCGTGTTAGAATTAGTAATCTTACTTTTTCGGTCATATTTAATAATATATGTCTACAGGAAAGACTTCTACCAAAATATACTAATATATATATATATATATATATATATATATATATATATATATATATATATATATATATATATATATATATATATATATATATATATATATATATATATATATATATCCTCCAATACCATGAGCTATATATATATATATATATATATATATATATATATATATATATATATATATATATATATATATATATATATATATATATATATATATATATATATATATATATATATATATATATATATATATATATATATATATATATATATATATATATATATATATATATATATATATTGTTGTTTCATTACTTTAAGTATGGATTACTTAAAGTCTGTGTGGCGCGAGGCAGTGAGTCCCGACTCATTGCTGATCATTTAGTAATGTGTCTCATCATGTTTGCCTCTGTAACACCCTGGTGCTACAAAGGCAAACATGAGAACCAAACATACAGAGGCAAACGGCGTTGAGAACCCCCAGGGAGAGAGGGGTTAAAGCGCGCAGTAGTCACAATGAGAGACTGAGCCGTGCCAGGGAACGAGATGGTCACCACTGGGGGCTCGACCCTACCATTATAGAGGGAGGGGAGCAGAAGGGGGGTAGTCAGGAGGGTCAAAGGAAGAGCTTGGTCTGGGCCCAATGTAGCGGGGATCTACAGAGCATTAATTCTGTAATTCAATCATTACTATATATATTTCCTAGTAAGTGTCTTCCAACACAGTCCGAGTCGGGTGCTTGGTCGCCCACCCCACGAGCCTGAGAAGTCATAAGAGGAACAGTATTCAGTGACATGAAAACGAGAATGTAATACTTTCATTCACGGATGAGCCCCCATACCCACCATGGAGCCACAATTAGAGGATAGGACACCCAATAAGAGACAGGCTGGGGGCCCCAGGGATGCGTCGTGAGTATACGCCCCACAATCGCCATCTTAAGAACCGTCAGTCCGTCGAGAACGGGTTCAGTGACGAAAGGAGGATTGACAATAAAAGCGTCCCCTCGCTCGCGACGATGGGTACTACAGTTCTACGGGTGAGAGAGTACACCTCCCCAAACACCCGGGCGTCAAAACAGAAGATGTCCAAAAGAATAATCATGACTGGTAAAAGGTCAGCGGGAAATGACAATTAGAAAGGAGAAAATGGGTCAGAAAATGAAAAATAAGGAAAAGACTTCCAGCATAATTTGTGAAGACAGCAGCAGGGGCATAAGGATTCAAAAGGACAGAGGACTGTCCCATGGAGCATCACACTCTTGCCGCCGCCCACCAAGCCCCCTCACGACGACAACGGGCTGGATAGGGAGGGGATGTCGACCCGGTGCTTGAGACAACCAGCTGCTGGTGTCGACCCGGTGCTTGAGTCAACCAGCTGCTGGTGTCGACCCGGTGCTTGAGTCAACCAGCTGCTGGTGTCGACCCGGTGCTTGAGTCAACCAGCTGCTGGTGTCGACCCGGTGCTTGAGACAACCAGCTGCTGGTGTCGACCCGGTGCTTGAGACAACCAGCTGCTGGTGTCGACCTGGTGTTTGAGTAAACCAGGTCCTTGTGTCGATCCGGTGCTTTTGTCGACCGGGTCTATGTGTCGACCCAGTACTTGAGTCAACCAGGCTCATTTGTCGACCCGTTGTTTGGGTCAACCAGGCCCATGTGTCGACCCGATGCTTGAGTCAACCAGGCAATGTGTCGAGCAAGAGCTTGAGTCAGCCAGGCCTGTGTGTCGATCCATTGAGTCAACCAGGTCTTTATAGCTTGCGGCATGGGGGGTCCAACACTGACCCGTTTTTTTTTAATATATTTAGGTAGCTGTGCTGCCCAAGACCTATCAGAAGGGGAGCACCGTGTGTGTCAAGAGCTAGCTACGTCATGCTAAAAATACTCATCACACAGGATAGGATTTTTTTTTACATCACGTAGCATTACGATGTTTAGCGTCACGAGTCATCCATGGTCATGTGATCTCTAGTCTGCACTGGCAAATTCTAGATGCATTATCAGGATATCATCAAGAACACGAGAGTTAATAAAGTAAATACATTGCTCCAGGAAGCTCATGCCAACGGGTCTGAATGGTCTAATAACTGGGCATTCGATGATGTAGTGTGCAAGCTCATGCCACAGTTCCTGCTCACAGAGTTTGCACCCGGAGTGCTCAGGATTGGGAGATCCATCACCTGTAGCCACCTGCAACAGGTAATTGTAACCCAACCTGATCCTGGCAACCACTATGTCGCACAGTCCGGTGGACGTTATGAGCTGCCAATAAACATAGGTTTCGGATCTGAACAAATCATAGCTTTTTAAACTGGTGTTTTGAGGCCGTTGGGAGTCAGTGTTTTCTCTCCTATTGGACCTGAGTGTTTAGAACAATATATTCTTGACAACAAAGATAGCGATACCTGGGTCAGTTGAACTTCTTTGTTACACGCTAATATGGCTGCAATGTCTGTCATTATAATGGGTTATATTTATGTGAGATGGTATCCATTTATGAAATTCTAAACCATTTAACCTGTGTAGCAATCAGGTTATTTATAATTGCTAGTATGAAGTTCTTGCTGTCGAACATGCAGAAGTTTTCTATTGCTTAAAGAGCAAACTTTGAATCACAAAATATTATTGCTTCTCCTGTGTTATTTAATGTACAGGTAGCTAGTTGTAGTGCCATTAGTTCTGTTTGTATAGAGATCAGCCAGTTGTTTAACCCTGACACTGATAGTCTGTGTGCAAGTACTGCTTCTATAAAACCTACATGCTGCTGCAGTTCATCCTGTGGACCATTGGACTGAGGTGTCGGTGTAGACACAGTGCTCTTGAGATCTGAGATATTTCTATGGAGGAGGCAATTGTTTTAAGTGTGACACCTTTGAGAGGAGCAAGATACTAATTATATTTCTTGGTGATGGGTATGTATGATACTTGAATGGCGGGAGTACAGATAAAGAGTAATATCAGTGACAGGTAGATTGCATTTTAAAAGGAATGTTCAGCGGGATAAAATTGTAGGTATTTTTAGAGAATTTTGTAGGGATCAAGAAATTTTAGGGACTCGGCCGGTCATCTTCCACCGATTTCATGTGCATGGGAGCGGAAGTCAACCGAATCAACCGATTTCTATTGAAAGATAGTCCAACTTGGATCTGACCCGCCCATGTTGGACAGCTACCCCACAGTAATAACTACATCTTGTAACCATAAAAATATCTAAGGAAGACCGAGGGGTAATTCTTTGAAACAAAAAAGAAAAGACCATGACCGCTACATCTTAGGGTAAAGTTGCTTATACCCCAGAGACGACCTTTGACCTATCTTCGTTGTTCTCCCTTGAAAGCGGTTTGGCTGGCAAAAACAGCATGATTGGGGTCAAAGGTTATTTAAATCTCAGGTTGTCTAATGTTGTTTTTGTTAAACATATGAGGGTGTTTAAGGACATTTATTTCATAAGAACATAAGAACAAAGGTAACTGCAGAAGGCCAATTGGTCCTTACGAGGCAGCTCCTATTTATAACCACCCAATCCCACTCATATACATGTCCAACCCACGATAGAAACAATCTAGGGACCCCACCGCCACTACGTTTCGTGGTAATTGGCTCCACAAATCAACAACTCTGTTACCGAACCTGTATTTACCCAAGTCTTTCCTAAATCTAAACTTAACCAATTTATACCCATTGTTTCGTGTTCTGTCTTGTGTTGATACTTTTAATACCTTATTAATATCCCCTTTGTTATGTCTATTCATCCACTTGTCACCCTCTACCATGTCACCGCTAACTCTTCGCCTTTCCAGTGAATGCAATTTAACCTTAGTTAATCTTTCTTCATATTACAAGTTCCTAATTTGGGGAATTAACTTAGTCATCCTACGCTGGACACGTTCAAGTGAACGTATGTCCATTCTATAGTATGGCGACCAAAACTGAACTGCATAATCTAAATGGGGCCTAACCAAAGCAAGATATAGCTGACCTAAGCGAATTTTGGTTGTGGGAGATTCCCAGGTGAGGCATTTAGACAGGACATTTTATGCCAGAGACAGGGGAAACAGGTTACGGGTTTGCTATCTGGGAGATGGAATTGGAGATATTGTTGACAACATGAAAGATACTATGACGGGGAAAAGGGAACAAATCCATTATTTGTATTAGTGCAGGGGGAAATGATGTTGGACGAGTTAGGAGTGAGGAACTAATACAGAAATTTAACAAAGCCATAGAATTAGTTAGGAGTAAGGGAGGAATCCCGATCCTATGTGGCATTCTTCCAAGAAAGAGCGTTGGGAATGAATGGTTGGGAATGAATATCATGAATGATATTATGGCTGGTAATGGGAACAATCCCATTATTTGCATTAGCGTGGGAGGAAATGATGTTGGTCGAGTCAGGAGTGAGGAACTGATTCAGAGGTATAAAACAGCCATAGAGTTAGTTAGGAGCAAGGGAGGAATCCCGATCATATGTGGCATTCTTCCAAGAAAGGGAGTGGGAAATGAATGGATATCGAGGGCACTTGGTGTCAATTGCCGGCTGGAAAGATATTGCAAATCAAATGCAATATCTTTCATAGACAACTGGGAACACTTCTATGGAAGAAATGAAATGTATGCTCGTGATGGGGTGCATCTATCGAGAGCTGGGGTTGTTGCTGTTGCGAACTCGCTAGAAGAAGTGGTTAGAGGTGTTTGTTTGGGTTTAAACTGTTAGTAGATAGAGGTATGGGAATTGATTTGGAGGAAGGAGGTAATAAAAGTATGTGTTTGTGGGAGAAAGGAATTGGCAAAACGATCAGGGAAAGAGAAGGTCCGCAAAATAACAATTCACTTAGGGTATATTACACTAACAGTAGAAGTCTAAGAAATAAAATTAACGAATTAAATGCTCTTGTCTGCACAGAAAAAATAGATATTATTGCACTTACCGAAACGTGGATGAATGTAGAAAATAGAGAACTATTAGCTGAATATCAAATATATGGATTTAAACTATTTCACACAGATAGATATATTAGACGAGGAGGTGGAGTAGCCATATATGTTAGGGACAATTTGAAATGTAGTCTCAAAGAGGGAATCAAAACAGAGCCACACACAGAAACTATTTGGATTGAATTAAACGAAAAAGCTAATAATATTATAATAGGAGTAATATATAGGCCACCAAATTTAGACAGAATGGAAGCAAAGCATCTATGGGATGAAATTGTAAACGAAAAAGCTAATAATATTATAATAGGAGTAATATATAGGCCACCAAATTTAGACAGAATGGAAGCAAAGCATCTATGGGATGAAATATCTAGAGCATCTAGATCTAACAGTCATTTATGTTTAGCAAATAAAATTCGTCTTCATCTTGAAAAACATAAATTAATAATTGAGTCGCAACATGGTTTTATAAATGGCCGTTCATGTTTAACAAATTTGTTATCTTTTTATTCTAGCATTGTTGAGGCAGTTGATAGTGGTAAGGATTGCGATGTTGTATACCTTGACTTTAGCAAAGCTTTTGATACAGTGCCACATGAAAGACTGATTAAAAAGATAGAGTCTCATGGTATTGGGGGTGCTATATTAAGCTGGATTAGGGCATGGCTATACCAAAGGAAACAGAGAGTTAGTATAAATGGAATCAAGTCAGAGTGGGAAAATGTTGTAAGTGGAGTGCCTCAAGGCTCTGTCCTGGGACCTCTGTTGTTTATAATATATATAAATGATTTAGATTCAGGTTTGAGTAGCAACATTTGCAAATTTGCCGATGATACGAAAATCGGTAGGGAAATTAATTCGGAGGAGGACTCACTATCACTTCAAGTTGATCTAGATAGGGTTTTGAAATGGTCAAAGGATTGGCAGATGCAGTTTAATGCTGATAAATGTAAAGTTCTGAGGTTAGGTAATGATGATAGAGTTACAAGATACGAGCTAGATGGTGTTGTGATTGCGAAGTCGGATTGCGAAAGGGATCTGGGAGTTATGATTAGTAAGAATTTAAAACAAAAGGATCAATGCATAAATGTTCGTAATAAGGCAAATCGGACACTTGGATTTATTAATTCGCAGCGTTAGTAACAAGACACCTGGTGTGGTTCTCAAGCTATATCTTGCTCTAGTTAGGCCCCATTTAGATTATGCAGTTCAGTTTTGGTCGCCATATTATAGAATGGATATAAATTCACTTGAACGTATCCAGCGTAGGATGACTAAGTTAATTCCCCAAATTAGAAATCTTTCATATGAAGAAAGATTAACAAAGCTTAAGTTGCATTCACTGGAAAGGCGAAGAGTTAGGGGTGACATGATAGAGGTTTACAAGTGGATGAATGGACATAACCGGGGGGATATTAATAGGGTATTAAAAGTATCAACACAGGACAGAACACGAAACAATGGGTATAAATTGGATAAGTTTAGATTTAGGAAAGACTTGGGTAAATACTGGTTCAGTAACAGGGTTGTTGATTTGTGGAACCAATTGCCGCGTAACATTGTGGAGGTGGGGTCCCTCGATTGTTTCAAGCACGGGTTGGACAAGTATATGAGTGGGATTGGGTGGTTATAGAATAGGAGCTGCCTCGCATGGGCCAATAGGCCTTCTGCAGTTACCTTTGTTCTTATGTTCTTATGTTCTTAAATATCTAGAGCATCTAGATCTAACAGTATTTATGTCATGGGTGACTTTAATTTTAGCGGAATAAACTGGTTGAACAAAACAGGGAATAGTGAAGCAGAAGATTTTCTAGAATTAATTGACGATTGCTTTCTTACGCAACACATTAAGGAACCAACACGGGAAAATAATATTTTAGATTTAGTGTTAACTAACAGGGAAACGCAAATTAATGACATCGAAATAGGGAGTGAGCTAGGGAGCAGTGATCACAAAGAAATCAGATTTAGCATAGAATGGAATAGACCAGTAGGAGAAAATTCTGTTAAAGTGCCAGATTTTCGAAAAGCTGATTTTAATATCCTAAGAAATTTTTTGGGTCAAATTGATTGGAAAGGCTTGGGTATGGGGTGTGGGCCGGTCTTGGAGCGAGACATGAACCCAGCGATAGGTGACTTAAATGGGGATTTCGATGTGGATTCAATATATAACTTATTTAAGAATATTCTAAACAAAGCACAGGAACGTAGTATACCATACAAATTGAATAGATCGTATACTAATGACCCAAAGTGGATAACAAAGAATTTGAAGAACCTTATAGGTAAAAAGAGAGCTTGGTACAAAAGGATTAAAAATGGGGAGGTCACTTTAGAACAGGAATTCGTACAACTGGTTAGAAATGTTAAAAAAGAGATAAGGAAAGCAAAAAGAAACTATGAAGTTCGCATAGCAGGGCAAGCAAAGACAAATCCTAAAGGGTTTTTTCAGTTATATCGTACTAAGACTAGGGAAAGGATAGGTCCATTAAAACTGAGACAGGTCAAATAACAGATAGTGATGAAGAGATGAGTAGTATTTTTAATAAATATTTTGTATCTGTATTTACTAAAGAGGAACTTAACAATATGCCTTCAGCCGAACAAGTCTATGTGGGTGGGGACGAGGACAGGTTGACGAGTTTAGCAGTTACCAGGGAGGATGTTCTTAAACAAATAGTAAAACTCAAACCAAACAAATCCCCAGGGCCGGATGAAGTGTTTGCCAGGGTGCTTAAAGAATGCAAAGAGGAGCTTTGTGACCCACTGTCAACCATATTTAATAAATCAATAGAGTCAGGCAGAGTGCCAGAGTTTTGGAAAGTTGCTAATGTGATACCAGTTTTTAAGAAAGGAGATAAATCACTTGCGTCTAACTATCGACCAATTAGCCTAACGTCTATTGTGGGAAAGTTACTCGAATCTATAATAGCAAATAAAATTCGTCTTCATCTTGAAAAACATAAATTAATAATTGAGTCGCAACATGGTTTTATAAATGGCCGTTCATGTTTAACAAATTTGTTATCTTTTTATTCTAGCATTGTTGAGGCAGTTGATAGTGGTAAGGATTGCGATGTTGTATACCTTGACTTTAGCAAAGCTTTTGATACAGTGCCACATGAAAGACTGATTAAAAAAATAGAGTCTCATGGTATTGGGGGTGCTATATTAAGCTGGATTAGGGCATGGCTATACCAAAGGAAACAGAGAGTTAGTATAAATGGAATCAAGTCAGAGTGGGAAAATGTTGTAAGTGGAGTGCCTCAAGGCTCTGTCCTGGGACCTCTGTTGTTTATAATATATATAAATGATTTAGATTCAGGTTTGAGTAGCAACATTTGCAAATTTGCCGATGATACGAAAATCGGTAGGGAAATTAATTCGGAGGAGGACTCACTATCACTTCAAGTTGATCTAGATAGGGTTTTGAAATGGTCAAAGGATTGGCAGATGCAGTTTAATGCTGATAAATGTAAAGTTCTGAGGTTAGGTAATGATGATAGAGTTACAAGATACGAGCTAGATGGTGTTGTGATTGCGAAGTCGGATTGCGAAAGGGATCTGGGAGTTATGATTAGTAAGAATTTAAAACAAAAGGATCAATGCATAAATGTTCGTAATAAGGCAAATCGGACACTTGGATTTATTAATCGCAGCGTTAGTAACAAGACACCTGGTGTGGTTCTCAAGCTATATCTTGCTCTAGTTAGGCCCCATTTAGATTATGCAGTTCAGTTTTGGTCGCCATATTATAGAATGGATATAAATTCACTTGAACGTGTCCAGCGTAGGATGACTAAGTTAATTCCCCAAATTAGAAATCTTTCATATGAAGAAAGATTAACAAAGCTTAAGTTGCATTCACTGGAAAGGCGAAGAGTTAGGGGTGACATGATAGAGGTTTACAAGTGGATGAATGGACATAACCGGGGGGATATTAATAGGGTATTAAAAGTATCAACACAGGACAGAACACGAAACAATGGATATAAATTGGATAAGTTTAGATTTAGGAAAGACTTGGGTAAATACTGGTTCAGTAACAGGGTTGTTGATTTGTGGAACCAATTGCCGCGTAACATTGTGGAGGTGGGGACCCTCGATTGTTTCAAGCACGGGTTGGACAAGTATATGAGTGGGATTGGGTGGTTATAGAATAGGAGCTGCCTCGTATGGGCCAATAGGCCTTCTGCAGTTACCTTTGTTCTTATGTTCTTATGTTCTTAATGGTTGTCGAGGGCACTTGGTGTCAATTGCCGGCTGGAAAGATATTGCAAATCAAATGCAATATCTTTCATATACAACTGGGAACACTTCTATGGAAGAAGTGAAATGTATGCTCGTGATGGGGTGCATCTATCGAGGGCTGGGGTTGTTGCTGTAGCGAACTCGTTGGAACCAGTTGTTAGAGGCATTTGTTTGGGTTTAAACTGTTAGTAGATAGTGGTATGGGAATTGATAGGAAGGAAGGAGGTAATAAAAGTATGTGTTTGTTGGAGAAACAAATTGGCAAAATGATCAGGGAAAGAGAAGGGCCTCAAAATAGCAATTCACTTAGGGTATATTACACTAACAGTAGAAGTCTAAGAAACAAAATAAACGAGTTAAATGCTCTTGTCTGTACAGAAAAAAATAGATATTATTGCACTTACCGAAACGTGGATGAATGTAGAAAATAAAGAACTATTAGCTGAATATCAAATAAATGATTTAAACTATTTCACACAGATAGATATATTAGACGAGGAGGGGGAGTAGCCATATATGTTAGGTACAATTTGAAATGTAGTCTCAAAGAGGGAATCAAAACTGAGCCACACACAGAAACTATTTGGATAGAATTAAACGAAAAAGTAAATAATATTATTATAGGAGTAATATATAGGCCACCAAATTTAGACAGAATGGAAGCAAAGCATCTATGGGATGAAATATCTAGAGCATCTAGATCTAACAGTATTTGTTATGGGTGATTTAAATTTTAGTGGAATAAACTGGGTGAACAAAACAGGGAATATTGAACATAAGAACATAAGAACATAAGAACAAAGGTAACTGCAGAAGGCCTATTGGCCCATACGAGGCAGCTCCTATTCTATAACCACCCAATCCCACTCATATACTTGTCCAACCCGTGCTTGAAACAATCGAGGGACCCCACCTCCACAATGTTACGCGGCAATTGGTTCCACAAATCAACAACCCTGTTACTGAACCAGTATTTACCCAAGTCTTTCCTAAATCTAAACTTATCCAATTTATATCCATTGTTTCGTGTTCTGTCCTGTGTTGATACTTTTAATACCCTATTAATATCCCCCCGGTTATGTCCATTCATCCACTTGTAAACCTCTATCATGTCACCCCTAACTCTTCGCCTTTCCAGTGAATGCAACTTAAGCTTTGTTAATCTTTCTTCATATGAAAGATTTCTAATTTGGGGAATTAACTTAGTCATCCTACGCTGGACACGTTCAAGTGAATTTATATCCATTCTATAATATGGCGACCAAAACTGAACTGCATAATCTAAATGGGGCCTAACTAGAGCAAGATATAGCTTGAGAACCACACCAGGTGTCTTGTTACTAAGGCTGCGATTAATAAATCCAAGTGTCCGATTTGCCTTATTACGAACATTTATGCATTGATCCTTTTGTTTTAAATTCTTACTAATCATAACTCCCAGATCCCTTTCGCAATCCGACTTCGCAATCACAACACCATCTAGCTCGTATCTTGTAACTCTATCATCATTACCTAACCTCAGAACTTTACATTTATCAGCATTAAACTGCATCTGCCAATCCTTTGACCACCTCAAAACCCTATCCAGATCAACTTGAAGTGATAGTGAGTCCTCCTCCGAATTAATTTCCCTACCGATTTTCGTATCATCGGCAAATTTGCAAATGTTGCTACTCAAACCTGAATCTAAATCATTTATATATATTATAAACAACAGAGGTCCCAGGACAGAGCCTTGAGGCACTCCACTTACAACATTTTCCCACTCTGACTTGATTCCATTTATTCTAACTCTCTGTTTCCTTTGGTATAGCCATGCCCTAATCCAGCTTAATATAGCACCCCCAATACCATGAGACTCTATTTTTTTTAATCAGTCTTTCATGTGGCACTGTATCAAAAGCTTTGCTAAAGTCAAGGTATACAACATCGCAATCCTTACCACTATCAACTGCCTCAACAATGCTAGAATAAAAAGATAACAAATTTGTTAAACATGAACGGCCATTTATAAAACCATGTTGCGACTCAATTATTAATTTATGTTTTTCAAGATGAAGACAAATTTTATTTGCTATTATAGATTCGAGTAACTTTCCCACAATAGACGTTAGGCTAATTGGTCGATAGTTAGACGCAAGTGATCTATCTCCTTTCTTAAAAACTGGTATCACATTAGCAACTTTCCAAAACTCTGGCACTCTGCCTGACTCTATTGATTTATTAAATATGGTTGACAGTGGGTCACAAAGCTCCTCTTTGCATTCTTTAAGCACCCTAGCAAACACTTCATCCGGCCCTGGGGATTTGTTTGGTTTGAGTTTTACTATTTGTTTAAGAACATCCTCCCTGGTAACTGCTAAACTCGTCAACCTGTCCTCGTCCCCACCCACATAGACTTGTTCGGCTGAAGGCATATTGTTAAGTTCCTCTTTAGTAAATACAGATACAAAATATTTATTAAAAATACTACTCATCTCTTCATCACTATCTGTTATTTGACCTGTCTCAGTTTTTAATGGACCTATCCTTTCCCTAGTCTTAGTACGATATAACTGAAAAAAACCTTTAGGATTTGTCTTTGCTTGCCCTGCTATGCGAACTTCATAGTTTCTTTTTGCTTTCCTTATCTCTTTTTTAACATTTCTAACCAGTTGTACGAATTCCTGTTCTAAAGTGACCTCCCCATTTTTAATCCTTTTGTACCAAGCTCTCTTTTTACCTATAAGGTTCTTCAAATTCTTTGTTATCCACTTTGGGTCATTAGTATACGATCTATTAAAAAAAAAGAGTAAAAAATAAATAGAGTAAAAGAGTAAATAGGTAAAAAGAGAGCTTCGTACAAAAGGATTAAGAATGGGGAAGTCACTTTAGAACAGGAATTCATACAACTGGTTAGAAATGTTAAAAAAGAGATTAGGAAAGCAAAAAGAAACTATGAAGTTCGCATAGCAGAGCAAGCAAAGTCAAATCCTAAAGGTTTTTTTTCAGTTATATCGAACTAAGACTAGGGAAACGATAGGTCCATTAAAATCTGAGACAGGTCAAATAACGGATAATGACAAGGATATGAGTAGTATTTTTAATAAATATTTTATATCTGTATTTACTAAAGAAGAACTTAACAATATGCCTTCAGCCGAACAAGTCTATGTGGGTGGGGATGAGGACAGGTTGACTAGTTTAGCAGTTACCAGGGAGGATGTAATTAAACAATTAGAAAAACTAAAACCAAACCCAGGGCCGGATGAAGTGTTTGCCAGGGTGCTTAAAGAATGCAAAGAGGAGCTTTCCGAGCCACTGTCTACCATATTTAATAAATCAATATAGTCAGGCAGAGTGCCAGAGTCATGGAAGGTAGCTAATGTGGTACCAATTTTTAAGAAAGGAGATAGATCACTTGCGTCAAACTATCGGCCAATTAGCCTAACGTCTATTGTGGGAAAGTTACTTGAATCAATAATTGCAAATACAATTCGTCTCCATCTTGAAAAACATAAATTAATAAATGAGTCGCAACATGGTTTTACAAGTGGCCGTTCATGTTTAACAAATTTGCTAACTTTTTATTCCAGCATAGTTGAGGTAGTTGATAGTGGTAAGGATTGTGATAAGAACATAAGAAGAACATAAGAACAAAGGTAACTGCAGAAGGCCTATTGGCCCATACGAGGCAGCTCCTATTCTATAACCACCCAATCCCACTCATATACTTGTCCAACCCGTGCTTGAAACAATCGAGGGACCCCACCTCCACAATGTTACGCGGCAATTGGTTCCACAAATCAACAACCCTGTTACTGAACCAGTATTTACCCAAGTCTTTCCTAAATCTAAACTTATCCAATTTATATCCATTGTTTCGTGTTCTGTCCTGTGTTGATACTTTTAATACCCTATTAATATCCCCCCGGTTATGTCCATTCATCCACTTGTAAACCTCTATCATGTCACCCCTAACTCTTCGCCTTTCCAGTGAATGCAACTTAAGCTTTGTTAATCTTTCTTCATATGAAAGATTTCTAATTTGGGGAATTAACTTAGTCATCCTACGCTGGACACGTTCAAGTGAATTTATATCCATTCTATAATATGGCGACCAAAACTGAACTGCATAATCTAAATGGGGCCTAACTAGAGCAAGATATAGCTTGAGAACCACACCAGGTGTCTTGTTACTAACGCTGCGATTAATAAATCCAAGTGTCCGATTTGCCTTATTACGAACATTTATGCATTGATCCTTTTGTTTTAAATTCTTACTAATCATAACTCCCAGATCCCTTTCGCAATCCGACTTCGCAATCACAACACCATCTAGCTCGTATCTTGTAACTCTATCATCATTACCTAACCTCAGAACTTTACATTTATCAGCATTAAACTGCATCTGCCAATCCTTTGACCATTTCAAAACCCTATCTAGATCAACTTGAAGTGATAGTGAGTCCTCCTCCGAATTAATTTCCCTACCGATTTTCGTATCATCGGCAAATTTGCAAATGTTGCTACTCAAACCTGAATCTAAATCATTTATATATATTATAAACAACAGAGGTCCCAGGACAGAGCCTTGAGGCACTCCACTTACAACATTTTCCCACTCTGACTTGATTCCATTTATACTAACTCTCTGTTTCCTTTGGTATAGCCATGCCCTAATCCAGCTTAATATAGCACCCCCAATACCATGAGACTCTATTTTTTTAATCAGTCTTTCATGTGGCACTGTATCAAAAGCTTTGCTAAAGTCAAGGTATACAACATCGCAATCCTTACCACTATCAACTGCCTCAACAATGCTAGAATAAAAAGATAACAAATTTGTTAAACATGAACGGCCATTTATAAAACCATGTTGCGACTCAATTATTAATTTATGTTTTTCAAGATGAAGACGAATTTTATTTGCTATTATAGATTCGAGTAACTTTCCCACAATAGACGTTAGGCTAATTGGTCGATAGTTAGACGCAAGTGATCTATCTCCTTTCTTAAAAACTGGTATCACATTAGCAACTTTCCAAAACTCTGGCACTCTGCCTGACTCTATTGATTTATTAAATATGGTTGACAGTGGGTCACAAAGCTCCTCCTTGCATTCTTTAAGCACCCTAGCAAACACTTCATCCGGCCCTGGGGATTTGTTTGGTTTGAGTTTTACTATTTGTTTAAGAACATCCTCCCTGGTAACTGCTAAACTCGTCAACCTGTCCTCGTCCCCACCCACATAGACTTGTTCGGCTGAAGGCATATTGTTAAGTTCCTCTTTAGTAAATACAGATACAAAATATTTATTAAAAATACTACTCATCTCTTCATCACTATCTGTTATTTGACCTGTCTCAGTTTTTAATGGACCTATCCTTTCCCTAGTCTTAGTACGATATAACTGAAAAAAACCTTTAGGATTTGTCTTTGCTTGCCCTGCTATGCGAACTTCATAGTTTCTTTTTGCTTTCCTTATCTCTTTTTTAACATTTCTAACCAGTTGTACGAATTCCTGTTCTAAAGTGACCTCCCCATTTTTAATCCTTTTGTACCAAGCTCTCTTTTTACCTATAAGGTTCTTCAAATTCTTTGTTATCCACTTTGGGTCATTAGTATACGATCTATTCAATTTGTATGGTATACTACGTTCCTGTGCTTTGTTTAGAATATTCTTAAATAAGTTATATATTGAATCCACATCGAAATCCCCATTTAAGTCACCTATCGCTGGGTTCATGTCTCGCTCCAAGACCGGCCCACACCCCATACCCAAGCCTTTCCAATCAATTTGACCCAAAAAATTTCTTAGGCTAGTAAAATCAGCTTTTCGGAAATCTGGCACTTTAACAGAATTTTCTCCTACTGGTCTATTCCATTCTATGCTAAATCTGATTTCTTTGTGATCACTGCTCCCTAGCTCACTCCCTATTTCGATGTCATTAATTTGCGTTTCCCTGTTAGTTAACACTAAATCTAAAATATTATTTTCCCGTGTTGGTTCCTTAATGTGTTGCGTAAGAAAGCAATCGTCAATTAATTCTAGAAAATCTTCTGCTTCACTATTCCCTGTTTTGTTCAACCAGTTTATTCCGCTAAAATTAAAGTCACCCATGACATAAATACTGTTACATCTAGATGCTCTAGATATTTCATCCCATAGATGCTTTGCTTCCATTCTGTCTAAATTTGGTGGCCTATATATTACTCCTATTATAATATTATTAGCTTTTTCGTTTAATTCAATCCAAATAGTTTCTGTGTGTGGCTCTGTTTTGATTCCCTCTTTGAGACTACATTTCAAATTGTCCCTAACATATATGGCTACTCCACCTCCTCGTCTAATATATCTATCTGTGTGAAATAGTTTAAATCCATATATTTGATATTCAGCTAATAGTTCTCTATTTTCTACATTCATCCACGTTTCGGTAAGTGCAATAATATCTATTTTTTCTGTGCAGACAAGAGCATTTAATTCGTTAATTTTATTTCTTAGACTTCTACTGTTAGTGTAATATACCCTAAGTGAATTGTTATTTTGCGGACCTTCTCTTTCCCTGATGTTGTGTACCTTGACTTTAGCAAAGCTTTTAATACAGTGCCACATGAAAGACTAATTAAAAAAATAGAAGCTCATGGTATTGGGGGTGCTATATTAAGTTGGATTAGGGCATGGCTATTCCAAAGGAAACAGAGAGTTAGTATAAATGGGGTTAAGTCAGAGTGGGATAATGTTGTTAGTGGAGTACCTCAGGGCTCTGTCATAAGAACATAAGAACAAAGGCAACTGCAGAAGGCCTATTGGCCCATACGAGGCAGCTCCTATTTATAACCACCCAATCCCACTCATATACTTGTCCAACCCACGCTTGAAACAATCGAGGGACCCCACCTCCACCACGTTACATAAGAAGAAGAACATAAGAACAAAGGTAACTGCAGAAGGCCTATTGGCCCATACGAGGCAGCTCCTATTCTATAACCACCCAATCCCACTCATATACTTGTCCAACCCGTGCTTGAAACAATCGAGGGACCCCACCTCCACAATGTTACGCGGCAATTGGTTCCACAAATCAACAACCCTGTTACTGAACCAGTATTTACCCAAGTCTTTCCTAAATCTAAACTTATCCAATTTATATCCATTGTTTCGTGTTCTGTCCTGTGTTGATACTTTTAATACCCTATTAATATCCCCCCGGTTATGTCCATTCATCCACTTGTAAACCTCTATCATGTCACCCCTAACTCTTCGCCTTTCCAGTGAATGCAACTTAAGCTTTGTTAATCTTTCTTCATATGAAAGATTTCTAATTTGGGGAATTAACTTAGTCATCCTACGCTGGACACGTTCAAGTGAATTTATATCCATTCTATAATATGGCGACCAAAACTGAACTGCATAATCTAAATGGGGCCTAACTAGAGCAAGATATAGCTTGAGAACCACACCAGGTGTCTTGTTACTAACGCTGCGATTAATAAATCCAAGTGTCCGATTTGCCTTATTACGAACATTTATGCATTGATCCTTTTGTTTTAAATTCTTACTAATCATAACTCCCAGATCCCTTTCGCAATCCGACTTCGCAATCACAACACCATCTAGCTCGTATCTTGTAACTCTATCATCATTACCTAACCTCAGAACTTTACATTTATCAGCATTAAACTGCATCTGCCAATCCTTTGACCATTTCAAAACCCTATCTAGATCAACTTGAAGTGATAGGGAGTCCTCCTCCGAATTAATTTCCCTACCGATTTTCGTATCATCGGCAAATTTGCAAATGTTGCTACTCAAACCTGAATCTAAATCATTTATATATATTATAAACAACAGAGGTCCCAGGACAGAGCCTTGAGGCACTCCACTTACAACATTTTCCCACTCTGACTTGATTCCATTTATACTAACTCTCTGTTTCCTTTGGTATAGCCATGCCCTAATCCAGCTTAATATAGCACCCCCAATACCATGAGACTCTATTTTTTTAATCAGTCTTTCATGTGGCTGTAACAAACTAGGCTGTTGTAAGAATTATCCAGAGTGGTTTATCGACAAAAGAGAATGGGAAGCTGAGCCGCATGGTGACCTGACCCCCAGGGGAATTCGCGGTGGAAATAACCAACGCTTTGTTCATAGCTGCGTATAATGAATCATCCTATAGTATTCAGTAATTTAGAGAAAATTAGCCTTTACTCATTTTGCATTAAAATTGTATTGTATAATAGTACTGGATACAATATCAAGAGTATTCTAATTATTGAGTTTAAGTCACCATCAGTGACGTCACGAATCAGATCTAACTTTTGAGGCGGAGTGACCGGCGGTCATAGGTCATCAGGGGTTGACAGGTCTACTATTTCTCAAAGTTTTAATAACCATTTTTGTGATCGGGAACAGCTCTGCCGTTAGATGTTTGTAATTTAATTCAGTAAAATAATTCAACCAGTCTGGATCAATTCAGTACAAACAGAGTTTAATTGTTATAACTTAACCTTGCTAAAGTAACTGGGTAAGCGATGCGGAACAATACAATACTCTGTCTGGGGTAGTCCAGACAAGGAAAAGATCAGTGTGGTCACAGAAGCAGCTGGGATAAGAGGTCAACATCTTACCTCTCCCCAAGACCAGCACAACACCCAGAGCTGGTCGCCCAAGGTATAGTTGCTATTGTAAATTATAGGGATAGTCTTCTCATTTGCCATTCAGGTCAAGTAGGGAGTGTTAAAGTGATAGGGAGTGAACACTTTTAGATTTTGTTTTAGTTTTCTTTTAATAAATTAAATTTGTTAATATTTTTGCATTTCATTATTTCCATGTGTTTTATGTGTAAACTTGTCCTGGTCACGTGGTCCACACGAGGCAGAGTTGCATTGGGCGCCGATTCTAACATCGGATCGGAATTCATCATCCCCATCTAATTAATTCCACACTCAAGTTTCCGAGGTTATAAACTACTAGTGGGGATCAAGCCCCAAGGTTGATTAATTAGCGTGATCGATCCAGACCTCGATCATTGCTCTGTAGAGCTGGTCTGGTGGTGGCAGCATAGAGGCGACTCTAGGGTTTTGATCAGAGCTTAGGTCACGTCATACTGGGTGTAGAATCCTAAGTCGGTCAATCGTCTTAGGACCACGTGGCGTGGAGTTGGCTTTGGTAAAAGTTTTGGAGTCCCTTGGTAGAGAATAAAAAGTAAGAATACGGGTAGAGGGAGTAGAAAGAAGGAAGTAAAGAGAGAGGAACCCGAACCCGTGTTACAATGGTGCACAGCGGTGGTTTCAACAATTTTGTTTGAAATTGTTGAAAGGCTCACGCGTCTAGCCGTTCGAACACGTGCGCGGATGCTAAGGAGACAGCCGCGGGCCAGGATTAGCAGTGCGCCCCACAACAGTGCGGTTGAGTGGGGATTGGCGAATCTTGGGTCATGCGGGCTGATATGATTAAGGTTTAGTTAGTAAGATTAGGCTGTTAAACTAGATTTATTGAAAAGGAGACCGCTCCGAGTTGATTGGACTGGGTACCATACTCGACCCATTGCAATTAATTCAGAGGTGTTGGGAGCCACCATACTCTCAACAGCAGTTCCTTGAGGGCTGTCGGGGGCGGATATATCTGAGGGACGCCAATAGATAGTCCGAGGGCGTTATTAGACGACCCAAAACGCTAGGAAAAACGTAATCCGTGAAGGGCGTTGCGGCCTCCGAGGGACGGACTAGTAACCTACCTAGCAGCGATTCAACAACTAAGTGATCGCACACTTAGTGGAGGTTGAGTCGTCCCTAGTCATAATTGTTGCTGAAAGCTGCGTGTCGCTCTGTTGGAACCTAGAGGGTGTGGCCCCTAGGCTAGGTGTGGTACGGCGAGCCGGTAGGAACAATTATAAGATTAAGTCGAGTGCATTTTTGAATTAAGTATACTTAAATTTATAAAGTAATTTCCGTTTATTTGCGTTGTTCTAGATTAATTTTTTCCCCTAAATTCAATCCCCGGTTAAAATTTTTCCCAAGTGGTTAGCATTTTCTTGCATATTAGGCTAAGTGCGTACATTAAGTTTGTTATTCCCTGTTGTATTAGTCTAAGTCAGAGGCGTTGTTGCTAGAGTGTAGTTAATCCTCTGGACTTAGGGCTATGTGTCGGTCACGATAGATAAGTGAAGGAGTTTAAGGGATAATAAGTTGCGTGTAAATGCTTAATAGAGTCCGTGGTATATTTCTAAGTATTTTGGGATAAGTTTTCGGCTAAGTCGATGTCGGAAACTCGTTAACTGTAATTAATTTGTATTCGTGGGTCACGTGTATGATCTGGGCGTCATTAGGATTCCCCAGTCGATGCGCGTGATATTTTCTAGTTTTTACCAGTAAGACGGTAGAATTGTGTTTGTAGACTTAGAATTCTGTTTTCAGTAGAAACGTAGGTGGAAAATTTTCTAAGTCCAGCTTGGGCTAGAATCTGACTTTTTGGCGGAAATTCTAATTTTCAGGTTTCGTGTATATCCTAGAGTCAGTATTACTCTCTAGTGCGCGCAAGGGGCGTAATTCTGTTCGTAAAACATTAAACAGTGATAATTACATTTTTGCCGAATTTAGTTAATTTTCGAGAAAATCGTGTCGTAATTTTGTCAGAGTCCATTTGAGGTGAAAATATCGGATTTTGACGAAAAATCGAATTAGTGAGTGTCGAAACCGCCCGAAGTGTCAGTATTGTTCTGTATACAACGTCAGTAGTAAATAATAACGTATTTATATCTGGGAACGAGAAACCCAAATTTTTGTGAATTAAAGGAGTTTTGTGATATTTGGGGTGACAGAAATTTTTTTCCCTCGGAGTCAGAAAAATTGGCAGAGTCCAGCAATTGAGTAAAAACGCAGTTTTTGATAAAAATTCAATTTTTAGTAAGCATTTATAGGTCCTGGGTGTCTATATTAATCGCTAGAGCGGTTTATTAACGTAAAACTAGTTATTTTCCTTCAGAACAAAGATTTTGATTTTTCAGCGTTTAAGCGAAAAAGCGCGGGACTTAGTTTTTTCAGCGCAGCTGGTCCCGCTCCACCAGTCATCAGTGGCCACGCTGCTCACTTCAAGCGCGTTTAGTATTCAAGTACAGTAAATATTCTTTATTAATCCATCACGAGTGCTGCGCGTTAGTTGCGTTATCATTTAAATTGTTTTATATAAATTAGATTCTTTAATTTTTTTAACGTAAAGGACTTAGGTTTCAGCAATAGAACTGCAGGATATTTCACGGTCAGACACGAGTGCGGGGCAGACACTCATTCATTGGATTCACTTCAGCGATTCTCTCGATAAATCGTTGTATTTCCTATTTTGGGAAGTTAGTAGTTTTCTCTTAGAATAGAGTTGTGATTTTTTTTTATTCGTGTAAGATCACGGTTGTAGTGAGTCCGGGTCGAGGGTGTACTAAAGGGTAGTTTAGAAGAGACGTGGCACACCAGGAATCACAGAAAATGTTTAACCCAGATAATGGCCAGTCAGTAGGGACCAGTGGGAATGGGAGTGTAGAGGATAGAACCTCTTCCGACACCACTGGGGACCGCTCAGGTAGCTCAACTGGCACCACAGGTGGGGCCAGTGGGACTGAAGCGACGAGTTCACGGGTTCTGCATGGGACTGGGCAGTCGAGGGTATCTTTCCATCCCTGGAGAGATACTATTATTGACATGAGTGGGGAGTCTTGCGAGGAGTCGTCCCATGAGTGGGGAGAGCCGTCTTGGGTTCCCCCACAAATAACATCGACGCCATGCCAGCAGGGTAGACAGGGGGCCTCAGTTAGTATGGCAGGACGTCCCACTTCGCTCGGTAGAGAACAGCAACCCGTTCAACGGGAATATGAACAACCACACCAACAGCAGGAACTACCCAACATAACACCAATACCACAGCACCCACAACACCTAGGTACACCTCATCCGTCACTACAACAACCCCAACCCCACCTCCCATACCAACCCTTCCCCCAACCCCAGGCCACTCCATACCCATTCCAACCCCAGGCCACCCCATACCCATACCCATACCCATTCCAACCCCAGGCCACCCACACCATACCTCAACCCCAACCTCCATCCACACCCCAACCCCAGGCCACCCACACCATACCTCAACCCCAACCCCAGGCCGCCACAGCCTTAGACAGGCAGATGCGCACGGAGACGCCGGGCACTCAGTTGTCGCCATACGTAGAGGCGTTAAGTAAAGGCGAGGGAGCCAAGCCGAGGAACTGTGGCGCGGGTTCATCAGGCGGGAAGCAGCCCTCAGCTGCAAGGTCGAGCCACCCTGCGCGGGGTACCAACAGAGATCCGCGGAGGTGTTACTCCTGCTGGAAGCGCGGGCATATACAGAGGGATTGCGAAGTCACTCCTACGAAAGCATGAAAGCAGGCTCCTAGTGATGGTAGGCCTACTTTTGAGGTGAAAGTGGAAGGTGTGAGATTGACAGCTTTTGTTGATACAGGAAGCCAGGCAACGGTAATTAAAAAGTCAGCCTTCAGCAATTTTAAGTATGCACGTCTTCAACGTTGCGCAAAGACATTAACAGCAGTCAATGGGGAAAAGATTGAGATCGTAGGTCAAGGTACAGTTAATTTTGAGATTGATGGGGAATTGCAGCCTCACACATGTACGATCGTAGAGAACCTTGATTTTCCTGGTCACATCTTAATGGGAACTGATTTTCTGTCGCGATTTGATTATTCCTTGTCTGCTCAAAAAGGGGCTAGGAACTGCAGGTTGCAGTTGGGACAGACTTCCTACCCAGTGGAGATGATCGACCATCCTCCAGTTGTAGCTTCAATTAAGAGGAAGCTGAAATATAATGCGCACTATCCAAAATTGATTTTTAAGTCTCTTCCAGACACAGTTAAGAGGTCATGCGCATTGCATGCATTGACTAAACAGAGTTGCCCACCACATTGTTAAATTTATTAAAGTAGCCGTGGGACGTCACATACAACCAGGTACCACCCTTCAGGTGGCTGGGAGATGTGATAGTTTATTAATTCCTCATCACTTAACTGTAGTGCTCGATAAAGGTGCACTCATTCCGGTTGTCAATCTTTCACATAAGACTTTTCGCTTCAGGGCAGGTGATAGGGTATCTCAGGGAACCGTGGTGGAGGACACAGAAATCTTTCACCATGAGTCAGCTGAGACGCCAGCCGTCACTGCACAATGTAGTGCACTGAATATGTTGAAAACTAAAACACCATCCAAAGCACAATACCAGACGAGAAATGTTGCACAGAATGTAGAAGTGGAAAAATTAATTTCAGCACTTGATTTGCAACATGTTGCACAGGCGGATAGGAAGGCACTGAGAGGAGTTTTACGAAAATTCCCGAAATTGTTTGCGACAGAGGATGACCAGATTGGTCTCCTTGATAAGATCGAGCACACCATTCCAACTGGTGACCATTTGCCTGTGTACACAAGACAGTGGAGGTTGCCGGAACAGGCAAAGAACATTATCAGGGAGGAGTGCCAGAAAATGTTGAGACAGGGCGTGATAGAGCCTAGTACGTCACCGTGGCTCTCTCCTGTTGTGCTAGTTCGGAAACCGGACGGTAGTTATCGTTTCTGTGTTGACTACCGGAAGGTGAACGAACTAACTAAGGGTGATGTGTATCCGTTGCCCCGAATACAGGAGATAATAGATCAATTTGGTGCTGCTAAGTATTTCTCAACTCTTGACGCAAAATCGGCGTATTGGGCGATTCCGGTGGCAGAACAGGATAGGGAAAAAACAGCATTCTCGGATGGTAGGCACACTTATCAATTCCGTAGGATGCCGTTTGGTTTGAAGACAGCGCCTTCGTCGTTTCAGAGGGCCATCAACTTTATCCTTAGTCCGGTACTGGGTAGGCATTCTTTAGCGTACCTGGATGATGTTGTGATATATTCCAGGACGTTTGAGGAACACCTACAGGACTTGACTGAGACTTTGAAATTGTTAGATCAGGCAGGTTTCAGGCTGAATGTTCAGAAGTGCACCTTGGCGGCTCAGAAATTCAAATTTCTGGGGTTCCAGGTGTGCCCAGACGTTATCCGACCTGACCCAGATTCTTGCCGCGCCATTGCTGACATGCCTACTCCAAGGACAGCAAAGGACGTGCGTAGGTTTTTGGGGGCGGCCGGATATTTTCGTCGTCACATTGAAGGTTTCGCTGGCATTTCAGCACCCCTGACTGATCTGACAAAGAAAAATGCGAAGTTTGTGTGGAAATCTGAACATGACGAGGCCTATCGCAAACTGAAAGGCCAACTAATCACGACACCGGTATTGGCTATTCCTGATTTTGAGAAAGAGTGGGAAGTGCACACTGACGCCAGCGGTATTGCTATTGGCGGGTGCTTAATTCAGCGAGACGCAGATAATTTACCCCATCCAGTAGCCTATTTCAGTAGGAAGGTCAAAGGACCTGAAGTTCGTTATTCAGCTACGGATCGGGAGGCACTGGCAGTAGTAGAATCAGTTAGGTATTTCGAGCCTTACCTATTTCAGCGGCATTTTGTAATCTACACAGACCATCGAGCGTTAACACACATATTTAAAAAGCGAACAAAATGCCCACGAATGTCACGCTGGTCTCACGAACTTTCGGCCCACTCATTCCAGATCTTGTACAAGCCTGGTCCAGCACATGTTGTGCCAGATACGCTAAGTAGAAATATAGCGGCAGTTCAAATTAATGAAAATATTGAAACCATTCCATCAGATAAAATGAGAGAATACCAGATGAGCGAGCCTAGATGGAAAGAAATTATTGAGTATTTAGAGGGAGGAAAATACCCGAAAAAGAAAAAGAATTTACCTATTCATGATTTTGAGATGAAACAGGGCGTCCTGTATTATGTTAATAGCCAGAATGATAGGGCAGTATTTCAGCTAGTTATTCCGGACGCGTTGCGGTCATCAGCGTTAAAGCTTGCGCATGCTTCAAAAATTGCAGGGCATCCGGGGATCTTTAAAACGCACTTAAAAGCAAAGTCTCTATTTTATTTTCCAGGATTACTTTCTGAGGTAATCAATTTCGTGAAGTCGTGCCCTCGTTGCCAGAGGAGGAAAGGTACCCTTAAGGTACAAGCCCCACTTCAGGAATTTCCTGAAATTCGTGAACCGTTAGATCGTGTGGGGGCCGATCTGATTGATTTACACCACAGTCATTCAGGAAATAGATATGTGTTGGTACTAGTTGACCATCTGTCTAGATACACTACACTAGTTGCATTACCTCAGAAGGATTCTCGTACGGTTGCAGATGCATTCTTGCGTAGGTTCGTTACTGTATTCGGACCTCCTAAAGTTTTAGTCTCTGACCGGGGTCAAGAATTCAATGGGAATATATTTAGAGAAGTTTGTAAGATTTTAGAGACAACTTCGGCTTTTACAACAGCCTACCACCCACAAGCAAACGGAATGACGGAACGGACTAATCGTTCAGTCAAGGATATGCTTGCAATCCTTGCTGAACATGATGCAAACACCTGGGATGAACACCTACCCTATGTTCAGTTCGCCTTGAATACTGCCATCCACCAATCAATTAACACCCAACCACTTCATTTGTTTACTGGTAATTCATGCAATTTCCCGTCAGGTCTGCTTAACAGACATAATGTTGCATACGGGGAGGACTATCCTTCAGAGGTCCTTGGAAAAATGAGAAATGCATGGAATATTGCAGCTGAAGCGTCCAAGAAGGCACGGACTCGGTATGCTCATTTTTATGACAAGAAAGTGCGCCCTCTTGAGTTGAAGGAAGGAAGCCTCGTATTGAGAGTGAATGAGGCTGCGCCCGCCAATCAGAGCAGGAAACTAGCTCCGAGGTGGCGAGGACCATATAGAGTAATTAAAAGGGCGGGGCCGGTTAATCTTGTTATAAAAGGAGTGTTCGAGGACCAGGTGGAAAGGACAATTCATGTGAATAAATTGAAACATTATCATGCTAGAGAGGAATTAGAACTGCCTTCAGCGGGTCTAGTTCCTGACTCAGCAGTGCTGACTCATGGCTTCACCGACGAGTCAGAAGATGAGGATGACCCTCTGTCATCGCTCATCAGTAGTCAGGTGCAGTCTCGCCACCCTATGGTGACGAGATCTCGCGCTATACAGTAAAGTAACTTCCTTGGTTAGTATAATTTAGTGTTCATTAGATTTTCCTGTAAAGGCAATGAGATGTACTATGTCTATACTTGACTCAGGTAGCAACTTTTACCGTGCTCTGGGGTTCCACCTCCACCAAACCCAGAGTATATCTATGCTTCCGCTGTGTTGTGTCTGTCTGTTCCCAGGTCTGATTGGTACACCGACCCAGTTGTTCCAGCCACACGTGAACCCTTGTCTGTAAAGACCGAGGGGGGAGGCACGTTACACAAAGCCCTCCCCCACCAGACCCAGTAACCCATACATCAGTTACTTTGGGGATGAGTGACTGTCCAAGAGTCACCCGGCCGACGCCTCACGTCACTAACGAGGTTGTCAGGGCCAGCGAGCTGTCCACATTATAGCAGTCACCGGAGGTGCCATACAACGCCGGGGTAGCTGTCTCGAGATCACCAATACCCACCTGCTGCGTCATCAAGACTGCAGTCATTCCAGCAGTGTTGGAGGAGAGGTCAAGAAATGGAAAGCACGTAGCAGTACTCAAGAATTTCGCCGGAAGATTAATGATTACGTCATCTGAAGTAACAAGAAAGCAGAAGTAAGGCGGTCACAGGTGGAAGGCACGGTTTCCCTACAGAGTACCGGGACTCGCCAATAGAAGGTCGCAAAATTGTCTCCTTTGGCCTAAAGTCGGCGGTACGAGGGTATGCACAGTTGGTGTTTACGGCCTAGTAACCTGGTGACATCAAGAAACGCCTGAGATGACGTGAGCAATGATGGAAGACGAGATTCACCTGTTCTGCAAACAAGCAACCCGCCTCTACGACCTTCTAACATCACTCCTGCTAAGAGACACCGTTGGTACATCCAGTTCTGCTCTGCTGTGGTCATCTGCGACAAGTTTAACATCAAGACTACCGTGTGAACTGTGATTGATACGAAGGCGTGTGGACTGTCGAGAGCAAGATTAATGGCCGAAGTAACAGTATTCTACAGCTGTCACTTGGCACTCCGCTCTACTACACTCTGTCGTCATTCAGGAGTACCGGATGGGAGTACAAGAGGACCAGGTATTGATGTCTACACATGGGGAGAAGCAAGATCGACACCGTCATCGTCAGCGACTACATTCAGCATCCAGCAGCATCGATTTTTTTTTTTTTTCGATTACTCAATATGAACAATTGATACAAACAACAAAGTGGCTCTGAACATCTGTGTAAAGAACATCTGGACACTTTTGTTTAAATGTTGAAAAACAGAGTTAGAATCAATTCTTTATAAATGTTGAAAAACAGATTTAAAATAATTCTGGTATAATATATGAAAATTTAACTATAAATTGGTCAGTAATCAAAATCGAAGCCCCTGTGTAATTGTCCCAGCCCAGAACAAACGGTTATGGAAAATTATGTTGTGCTATTTTTTTTCAGAATGTTTGAACACAGGAGAGGCGGACCAATATAAACATTGACACTTCTAGTGAGTGAGAACACTTGGCTGTACAGTCAGCCGTAACCTGTGATATAGTATAGGAATTTATATTTTTTAGATAGATGTAATAAACATTAGGTGTGTTCCTTAACATGTCAAGGTTGACATTGATGGGGAGTGGTTAGTACACGGATGTGAACTTGATAGTTCCGTAGTACGCTCCCGGATGACTGAAAGTTCAGTCTGATGATATAACTTTAATGTTTGTTTGAGCACGGTGTGGCCGGCTCTAGAGGACACATGGACTTGGCTAGTGAAGAGCCAAGAGAGTTTAATAGCTAGTTTTTGATGGTAGAGTAGGGACATGTTATTTAGCTATGTCAGTAAGGGTAGGATGTATGTTTCCTGATATTGGAGGATTGCTGTCAGTTGACAGCTGAGAAATTTATGAAATATGAACATGTTCATTATGATGTTGGACACTCAAATATTTGTCAAATTTCATTAGTTAGGGTAGCTTTTGTTTGTGGCATGAGTTGAATTGTGGGTTTGGATACTAAACCTCGTGAATTTTAACAAATTAACAAGGTTTACTAAGTGCTTGTGCAGGGGGGTTGTAACAAACTAGGCTGTTGTAAGAATTATCCAGAGTGGTTTATCGACAAAAGAGAATGGGAAGCTGAGCCGCATGGTGACCTGACCCCCAGGGGAATTCGCGGTGGAAATAACCAACGCTTTGTTCATAGCTGCGTATAATGAATCATCCTATAGTATTCAGTAATTTAGAGAAAATTAGCCTTTACTCATTTTGCATTAAAATTGTATTGTATAATAGTACTGGATACAATATCAAGAGTATTCTAATTATTGAGTTTAAGTCACCATCAGTGACGTCACGAATCAGATCTAACTTTTGAGGCGGAGTGACCGGCGGTCATAGGTCATCAGGGGTTGACAGGTCTACTATTTCTCAAAGTTTTAATAACCATTTTTGTGATCGGGAACAGCTCTGCCGTTAGATGTTTGTAATTTAATTCAGTAAAATAATTCAACCAGTCTGGATCAATTCAGTACAAACAGAGTTTAATTGTTATAACTTAACCTTGCTAAAGTAACTGGGTAAGCGATGCGGAACAATACAATACTCTGTCTGGGGTAGTCCAGACAAGGAAAAGATCAGTGTGGTCACGGAAGCAGCTGGGATAAGAGGTCAACATCTTACCTCTCCCCAAGACCAGCACAACACCCAGAGCTGGTCGCCCAAGGTATAGTTGCTATTGTAAATTATAGGGATAGTCTTCTCATTTGCCATTCAGGTCAAGTAGGGAGTGTTAAAGTGATAGGGAGTGAACACTTTTAGATTTTGTTTTAGTTTTCTTTTAATAAATTAAATTTGTTAATATTTTTGCATTTCATTATTTCCATGTGTTTTATGTGTAAACTTGTCCTGGTCACGTGGTCCACACGAGGCAGAGTTGCATTGGGCGCCGATTCTAACATCGGATCGGAATTCATCATCCCCATCTAATTAATTCCACACTCAAGTTTCCGAGGTTATAAACTACTAGTGGGGATCAAGCCCCAAGGTTGATTAATTAGCGTGATCGATCCAGACCTCGATCATTGCTCTGTAGAGCTGGTCTGGTGGTGGCAGCATAGAGGCGACTCTAGGGTTTTGATCAGAGCTTAGGTCACGTCATACTGGGTGTAGAATCCTAAGTCGGTCAATCGTCTTAGGACCACGTGGCGTGGAGTTGGCTTTGGTAAAAGTTTTGGAGTCCCTTGGTAGAGAATAAAAAGTAAGAATACGGGTAGAGGGAGTAGAAAGAAGGAAGTAAAGAGAGAGGAACCCGAACCCGTGTTACATGGCACTGTATCAAAAGCTTTGCTAAAGTCAAGGTATACAACATCGCAATCCTTACCACTATCAACTGCCTCAACAATGCTAGAATAAAAAGATAACAAATTTGTTAAACATGAACGGCCATTTATAAAACCATGTTGCGACTCAATTATTAATTTATGTTTTTCAAGATGAAGACGAATTTTATTTGCTATTATAGATTCGAGTAACTTTCCCACAATAGACGTTAGGCTAATTGGTCGATAGTTAGACGCAAGTGATCTATCTCCTTTCTTAAAAACTGGTATCACATTAGCAACTTTCCAAAACTCTGGCACTCTGCCTGACTCTATTGATTTATTAAATATGGTTGACAGTGGGTCACAAAGCTCCTCTTTGCATTCTGTAAGCACCCTAGCAACATTTTGCAATTGGTTCCACAAATCACACGGCAATTGGTTCCACAAATCAACAACCCTGTTACTGAATCAGTATTTACCCAAGTCTTTCCTAAATCTAAACTTATCCAATTTATGCCCATTGTTTCGTGTTCTGTCTTGTGTTTGAATTTGAAGAACCTTATAGGTAAAAAGAGAGCTTGGTACAAAAGGATTAAAAATGGGGAGGTCACTTTAGAACAGGAATTCGTACAACTGGTTAGAAATGTTAAAAAAGAGATAAGGAAAGCAAAAAGAAACTATGAAGTTCGCATAGCAGGGCAAGCAAAGACAAATCCTAAAGGGTTTTTTCAGTTATATCGTACTAAGACTAGGGAAAGGATAGGTCCATTAAAAACTGAGACAGGTCAAATAACAGATAGTGATGAAGAGATGAGTAGTATTTTTAATAAATATTTTGTATCTGTATTTACTAAAGAGGAACTTAACAATATGCCTTCAGCCGAAGAAGTCTATGTGGGTGGGGACGAGGACAGGTTGACGAGTTTAGCAGTTACCAGGGAGGATGTTCTTAAACAAATAGTAAAACTCAAACCAAACAAATCCCCAGGGCCGGATGAAGTGTTTGCTAGGGTGCTTAAAGAATGCAAAGAGGAGCTTTGTGACCCACTGTCAACCATATTTAATAAATCAATAGAGTCAGGCAGAGTGCCAGAGTTTTGGAAAGTTGCTAATGTGATACCAGTTTTTAAGAAAGGAGATAGATCACTTGCGTCTAACTATCGACCAATTAGCCTAACGTCTATTGTGGGAAAGTTACTCGAATCTATAATAGCAAATAAAATTCGTCTTCATCTTGAAAAACATAAATTAATAATTGAGTCGCAACATGGTTTTATAAATGGCCGTTCATGTTTAACAAATTTGTTATCTTTTTATTCTAGCATTGTTGAGGCAGTTGATAGTGGTAAGGATTGCGATGTTGTATACCTTGACTTTAGCAAAGCTTTTGATACAGTGCCACATGAAAGACTGATTAAAAAAATAGAGTCTCATGGTATTGGGGGTGCTATATTAAGCTGGATTAGGGCATGGCTATACCAAAGGAAACAGAGAGTTAGTATAAATGGAATCAAGTCAGAGTGGGAAAATGTTGTAAGTGGAGTGCCTCAAGGCTCTGTCCTGGGACCTCTGTTGTTTATAATATATATAAATGATTTAGATTCAGGTTTGAGTAGCAACATTTGCAAATTTGCCGATGATACGAAAATCGGTAGGGAAATTAATTCGGAGGAGGACTCACTATCACTTCAAGTTGATCTAGATAGGGTTTTGAAATGGTCAAAGGATTGGCAGATGCAGTTTAATGCTGATAAATGTAAAGTTCTGAGGTTAGGTAATGATGATAGAGTTACAAGATACGAGCTAGATGGTGTTGTGATTGCGAAGTCGGATTGCGAAAGGGATCTGGGAGTTATGATTAGTAAGAATTTAAAACAAAAGGATCAATGCATAAATGTTCGTAATAAGGCAAATCGGACACTTGGATTTATTAATCGCAGCGTTAGTAACAAGACACCTGGTGTGGTTCTCAAGCTATATCTTGCTCTAGTTAGGCCCCATTTAGATTATGCAGTTCAGTTTTGGTCGCCATATTATAGAATGGATATAAATTCACTTGAACGTGTCCAGCGTAGGATGACTAAGTTAATTCCCCAAATTAGAAATCTTTCATATGAAGAAAGATTAACAAAGCTTAAGTTGCATTCACTGGAAAGGCGAAGAGTTAGGGGTGACATGATAGAGGTTTACAAGTGGATGAATGGACATAACCGGGGGGATATTAATAGGGTATTAAAAGTATCAACACAGGACAGAACACGAAACAATGGATATAAATTGGATAAGTTTAGATTTAGGAAAGACTTGGGTAAATACTGGTTCAGTAACAGGGTTGTTGATTTGTGGAACCAATTGCCGCGTAACATTGTGGAGGTGGGGTCCCTCGATTGTTTCAAGCACGGGTTGGACAAGTATATGAGTGGGATTGGGTGGTTATAGAATAGGAGCTGCCTCGTATGGGCCAATAGGCCTTCTGCAGTTACCTTTGTTCTTATGTTCTTATGTGTTGATACTTTTAATACCCAATTAATATCCCCTTTGTTATGTCCATTCATCCACTTGTAAACCTCTATCATGTCACCCCCAACTCCTCGCCCCCCCCCCAGCGAATGCAACCCAAGCCCCGCCAATCCTTCTTCAAATGAAAGATCTCCAATTTGGGGAACCAACCCAGTCATCCTACGCTGGACACGTTCAAGTGAACGTGTCCAGCGTAGGATGACTAAGTTAATTCCCCAAATTAGAAATCTTTCATATGAAAAAAGATTAACAAAGCTTAAGTTGCATTCACTGGAAAGGCGAAGAGTTATGGGTGACATGATAGAGGTTTACAAGTGGATGAATGGACATAACAGGGGGGATATTAATAGGGTATTAAAAATATCAACACAAGACAGAACACGAAACAATGGGTATAAATTGGATAAGTTTAGATTTAGGACAGACTTGGGTAAATACTGGTTCAGTAACAGGGTTGTTGATTTGTGGAACCAATTGCCGCGTAACGTGGTGGATGTGGGGTCCCTCGATTGTTTCAAGTGCGGGTTGGACAAGTATATGAGTGGGATTGGGTGGTTATAAATAGGAGCTGCCTCGTATGGGCCAATAGGCCTTCTGCAGCTACCTTTGTTCTTATGTTCTTATACGCCCCCACACACTCCTCTCCTCCGCCTCCCCCCACATACTCCTCTCCTCCTCCGCCCCCCTCATACTCCTCTCCTCCTCATATTCCTTCTACGGTACCATTCCTATGCCCTTTACTTCTCATTCTCATTTCCTCTTACTCATATTCATTTTTCTCTTCTCTCTTACACTTCTCAACTTCCTGTTCCTATCTCTCCTCCAACTACAACGTGTTTGACTTTTGCCATTTCAATTCTACTTATCCTCATCCTGCTATGCTTCTCCTTTTCCTATTTCGTTTATATCTGCCTTTTATTCTACTACTACTTCTCCTATCTATTTTCACTTCTCCTTCTTGTCATACTTCTTCTGGAAGTTATTCTCCTGCCACCGCTCCTACTTCTCTCTACCTTTTACTACTTCTACCTCTCCTACTTCTATTTTATTTTCTCTCCTCCTGCTCCTCGTTCCCTGCTACGAGCACCTTCCTGCCTCTTCCGTTCTACTTCAAAAGAGATGTAGGAAAAAAGCCATCATTTTACAAAAGCCGGAGATAAAAGCCATAATTCAACAAAAGCCGGAATCAACGTTTGCCAGCGGCACAAAACCTGGCCTGACACGCAGTAATGCACTGGTAAACGTTTGCACACTTCCAGAGAATAGAAAACGTTTGGCAGACTATAAAACAGTTTTGTTAAACAGAATGCGTGTTTTATTACTGAAAACGTATTAGGGAATAGAAAATGCATTATTATATAGAAAATGCATTAAGAAATAAAAAAACGAATTAGTAAATAGAAATACATTAGACAGAAAATATATTAGAAAATAGAAAATCTTCGTAGTCAGTCGCAGGCAGTCACAGGTGCAGTCACAGTGAGAGGTTGTGTTAGCTGGAGCTCCGATTCTAGTAACATTATTATTGCAATAATGGAAGGATTAGTAAAAGATATGGTGAGTCTGGTTGGAGCTCTGAGAGCAGAGATGGATTCCCTGCGGGAGGAGGTACGACGGCTGAGACTTCGGGAGGAAACGAAGGAGGAGGCCAGTGTTGACGGGACCTCATTAAGAAGGACTGACGGGACCAGCATTAAAAAGACCTCGTCTTGGCAAGTTGTAGACAGTGGTCTTAAGAAGACCTTGGCAAAACCGACAACTAATAGTTACACCTAAGGACTTTTAATGCATTTGACGTATTAGAGGACGAGTGCTGTGGTGAACCTGTTGTTCAAAGAGCAGGCAAAGCAACGAGGAGCATTGAAGCGCAGGTCCCTCAAACTGCTCGAAAGGAAAAGGGAGAATCGAAGCGAATTTTGGTTGTGGGAGATTCCCAGGTGAGGTATTTAGACAGAACGTTTTGTGCCAGAGATAGGGGGAACAGATTAAGGGTTTGCTATCCGGGAGCTGGAATTGGTGATATTGTTGAAAACATGAATGATATTATGACGGGAAATGGAAACAAACCCATTATTTGTATTAGTGCAGGGGGTAATGAAGTTGGGCGAGTTAGGAGTGAGGAACTAATACAGAGATTCAGGACAGCCATTGAATTAGTTAGGAGCAAGGGAGGAATCCCGATCATATGTGGCATTCTTCCAAGAAAGGGAGTGGGAAATGAATGGATGTCGAGGGCAATTGGTGCCAATTGCCGGCTGGAAAGATATTGCAAATCAAATGCAATATCTTTCATAGACAACTGGGAACACTTCTATGGAAGAAATGAAACGTATGCTCGTGATAGGGTGCATCTATCGAGAGCTGGGGTTGTTGCTGTTGCGAACTCGTTGGAAGAAGTGGTTAGAGGTGTTTGTTTGGGTTTAAACTGTTAGTAGATAGAGGTATGGGAATTGATTTGGAGGAAGGAGGTAATAAAAGTATGTGTTTGTGGGAGAAAGGAATTGGCAAAGTGATCAGGGAAAGAGAAGGGCCTCAAAATAACAATTCACTTAGGGTATATTACACTAACAGTAAAAGTCTAAGAAATAAAATTAACGAATTAAATGCTCTTGTCTGCACAGAAAAAATAGATATTATTGCACTTACCGAAACGTGGATGAATGTAGAAAATAGAGAACTATTAGCTGAATATCAAATAAATGGATTTAAACTATTTCACACAGATAGATATATTAGACGAGGAGGGGGAGTAGCAATATATGTTAGGGACAATTTGAAATGTAGTCTCAAAGAGGGAATCAAAACTGAGCCACACACAGAAACTATTTGGATAGAATTAAACGAAAAAGCTAATAATATTATAATAGGAGTTATATATATAGGCCACCAAATTTAGACAGAACGGAAGCAAAGCATCTATGGGATGAAATATCCAGAGCATCTAGATCTAACAGTATTTATGTCATGGGTGACTTTAATTTTAGTGGAATAAACTGGTTGAACAATACAGGGAATAGTGAAGCAGAAGATTTTCTAGAATTAATTGACGATTGCTTTCTTACGCAACAGATTAAGTAACCAACACGGGAAAATAATATTTTAGATTTAGTGTTAACTAACAGGGAAACACAAATTAATGACATCGAAATAGGGAGTGAGCTAGGGAACAGTGATCACAAAGAAATCAGATTTAGCATAGAATGGAATAGACCTGTAGGAGAAAATTCTGTTAGAGTGCCAGATTTTCGAAAAGCTGATTTTAATAGCCTAAGAAATTTTTTGGGTCAAATTGATTGGAAAGTCTTGGGTATGGGGTGTGGGCCGGTCTTGGAGCGAGACATGAACCCAGCGATAGGTGACTTAAATGGGGATTTCGATGTGGATTCAATATATAACTTATTTAAGAATATTCTAAACAAAGCACAGGATCGTAGTATACCATACAAATTGAATAGATCGAATACTAATGACCCAAAGTGGATAACAAAGAATTTGAAGAACCTTATAGGTAAAAAGAGAGCTTGGTGCAAAAGGATTAAGAACATAAGAACAAAGGCAACTGCAGAAGGCCTATTGGCCCATACGAGGCAGCTTCTATTTATAACCACCCAATCCCACTCATATACTTGTCCAACCCGCGCTTGAAACAATCGAGGGACCGCACCTCCAGCACGTTACGCGGTAATTGGTTCCACAAATCAACAACCCTGTTACTGAACCAGTATTTACCCAAGTCTTTCCTAAATCTAAACTTATCCAATTTATACCAATTGTTTCGTGTTCTGTCTTGTGTTGATACTTTTAATACCCTATTATTATCCCCTTTGTTATGTCCATTCACCCACTTGTAAACTTCTATCAAGTCACCCCTAACTCTTCGCCTTTCCAGTAAATGCAAATTAAGCTTTGCAGGCGATGAGTCACAATAACGTGGCTGAAGTATGTTGACCAGACCACACACTAGAAATTGAAGGGACGACGACGTTTCGGTCCGTCCTGGACCATTCTCTAGTCGATTGTGATGAGGAAAGGTAGGGACAGGCCTGTCCCTACCTGTCCTCATCACAATCGACTTGAGAATGGTCCAGGACGGACCGAAACGTCGTCGTCCCTTCAATTTCTAGTGTGTGGTCTGGTCAACAACTTAAGCTTTGTTAATCTTTCTTCATATGAAAGATTTCTAATTTGGGGAATTAACTAAGTCATCCTACGCTGGACACGTTCAAGTGAATTTATATCCATTCTATAATATGGCGACCAAAACTGAACTGCATAATCTAAATGGGGCCTAACTAGAGCAAGATATAGCTTGACAACCACACCAGGTGTCTTGTTACTAACGCTGCGATTAATAAATCTAAGTGTCCGATTTGCCTTATTTCGAACATTTATGCATTGATCCTTTTGTTTTAAATTCTTACTAATCATAACTCCGAGATCCCTTTCGCAATCCGACTTCGCAATCTCAACACCATCTAGCTCGTATCTTGTAACTCTATCATCATTACCTAACCTCAGAACTTTACATTTATCAGCATTAAACTGCATCTGCCAATTCTTTGACCATTTCAAAACCCTATCTAGATCAACTTGAACATAAGAACATAAGAACATAAGAACAAAGGTAACTGCAGAAGGCCTATTGGCCCATACGAGGCAGCTCCTATTCTATAACCACCCAATCCCACTCATATACTTGTCCAACCCGCGCTTGAAACAATCGAGGGACCCCACCTCCACAATGTTACGCGGCAATTGGTTCCACAAATCTACAACCCTGTTACTGAACCAGTATTTACCCAAGTCTTTCCTAAATCTAAACTTCTCCAATTTATACCCATTGTTTCGTGTTCTGTCCTGTGTTGATACTTTTAATACCCTATTAATATCCCCCTTGTTATGTCCATTCACCCACTTGTAAACCTCTATCATGTCGCCCCTAACTCTTCGCCTTTCCAGTGAATGCAACTTAAGCTTTGTTAATCTTTCTTCATATGAAAGATTTCTAATTTGGGGAATTAACTTAGTCATCCTACGCTGGACACGTTCAAGTGAATTTATATCCATTCTATAATATGGCGACCAAAACTGAACTGCATAATCTAAATGGGGCCTAACTAGAGCAAGATATAGCTTGAGAACCACACCAGGTGTCTTGTTACTAACGCTGCGATTAATAAATCCAAGTGTCCGATTTGCCTTATTACGAACATTTATGCATTGATCCTTATGTTTTAAATTCTTACTAATCATAACTCCCAGATCCCTTTCGCAATCCGACTTCGCAATCACAACACCATCTAGCTCGTATCTTGTAACTCTATCATCATTACCTAACCTCAGAACTTTACATTTATCAGCATTAAACTGCATCTGCCAATCCTTTGACCATTTCAAAACCCTATCTAGATCAACTTGAAGTGATAGTGAGTCCTCCTCCGAATTAATTTCCCTACCGATTTTCGTATCATCGGCAAATTTGCAAATGTTGCTACTCAAACCTGAATCTAAATCATTTATATATATTATAAACAACAGAGGTCCCAGGACAGAGCCTTGAGGCACTCCACTTACAACATTTTCCCACTCTGACTTGATTCCATTTATACTAACTCTCTGTTTCCTTTGGTATAGCCATGCCCTAATCCAGCTTAATATAGCACCCCCAATACCATGAGACTCTATCTTTTTAATCAGTCTTTCATGTGGCACTGTATCAAAAGCTTTGCTAAAGTCAAGGTATACAACATCGCAATCCTTACCACTATCAACTACCTCAACAATGCTAGAATAAAAGGATAACAAATTTGTTAAACATGAACGGCCATTTATAAAACCATGTTGCGACTCAATTATTAATTTATGTTTTTCAAGATGAAGACGAATTTTATTTGCTATTATGGATTCGAGTAACTTTCCCACAATAGACGTTAGGCTAATTGGTCGATAGTTAGACGCAAGTGATCTATCTCCTTTCTTAAAAACTGGTATCACATTAGCAACTTTCCAAAACTCTGGCACTCTGCCTGACTCTATTGATTTATTAAATATGGTTGACAGTGGGTCACAAAGCTCCTCTTTGCATTCTTTAAGCACCCTGGCAAACACTTCATCCGGCCCTGGGGATTTGTTTGGTTTGAGTTTTACTATTTGTTTAAGAACATCCTCCCTGGTAACTGCTAAACTCGTCAACCTGTCCTCGTCCCCACCCACATAGACTTGTTCGGCTGAAGGCATATTGTTAAGTTCCTCAATAGTGAGTCCTGCTCCGAATTAATTTCCCTACCGATTTTCGTATCATCGGCAAATTTGCAAATGTTGCTACTCAAACCTGAATCTAAATCATTTATATATATTATAAACAATAGACGTCCCAGGACAGAGCCTTGAGGCACTCCACTTACAACATTTTCCCACTCTGACTTGATTCCATTTATACTAACTCTCTGTTTCCTTTGGTATAGCCATGCCCTAATCCAGCTTAATATAGCACCCCCAATACCATGAGACTATCTTTTTAATCAGTCTTTCATGTGGCACTGTATCAAAAGCTTTGCTAAAGTCAAGGTACACAACATCACAATCCTTACCACTATCAACTGATTCAACTATGCTAGAATAAAAAGATAACAAATTTGTTAAACATGAACGGCCATTTATAAAACCATGTTGCGACTCAATTATTAATTTATGTTTTTCAAGATGAAGATGAATTTTATTTGCTATTATAGATTCGAGTAACTTTCCCACAATAGACGTTAGGCTAATTGGTCGATAGTTAGACGCAAGTGATCTATCTCCTTTCTTAAAAACTGGTATCACATTAGCAACTTTCCAAAACTCTGGCACTCTGCCTGACTCTATTGATTTATTAAATATGATTGACAGTGGGTCACAAAGCTCCTCTTTACATTCTTTAAGCACCCTGGCAAACACTTCATCCGGCCCTGGGGATTTGTTTGGTTTGAGTTTTACTATTTGTTTAAGAACATCCTCCCTGGTAACTGCTAAACTCGTCAACCTGTCCTCGTCCCCACCCACATAGACTTGTTCGGCTGAAGGCATATTGTTAAGTTCCTCTTTAGTAAATACAGATACAAAATATTTATTAAAAATACTACTCATCTCTTCATCACTATCTGTTATTTGACCTGTCTCAGTTTTTAATGGACCTATCCTTTCCCTAGTCTTAGTACGATATAACTGAAAAAAACCTTTAGGATTTGTCTTTGCTTGCCCTGCTATGCGAACTTCATAGTTTCTTTTTGCTTTCCTTATCTCTTTTTTAACATTTCTAACCAGTTGTACGAATTCCTGTTCTAAAGTGACCTCCCCATTTTTAATCCTTTTGTACCAAGCTCTCTTTTTACCTATAAGGTTCTTCAAATTCTTTGTTATCCACTTTGGGTCATTAGTATTCGATCTATTCAATTCGTATGGTATACTACGTTCCTGTGCTTTGTTTAGAATATTCTTAAATAAGTTATAAGTTAAATAAGTTATATTGTATACAATATTGTTGGGCTGTATAGTATACAATATTGTTGGACTGTATTTTATACAATATTATTGGGCTGTATTATATCCATTATTGCTGGACTGTATTGTTTCCATTATTGTTGGGCTGTATTGTATCCAATATTTTTGGGCTGTATTGTATCCTATATTGTTGGGCTGTATTGTATACAATATTGTTGGGCTGTATTGTATCCAATATTATTGGGCTGTATTGTATACAGTATTATTGGGCTGTATTGTATCCAACATTGTTGGGCTGTATTGTATCCAATATTGTTGGGCTGTATTGTTTCCATTATTGTTGGGCTGTATTGTATACAATATTGTTGGACGGTATTGTATCCAATATTGTTGGACTGTATTTTCTCTAACATTCGTGCCACGTTTTACTTTCGCTCACTAGTTATGAATTTGATTTTTTTAGTTGTCTTTTCGCATTTTTCGTATTGCAATTTAATTACATCAGCTTTTTTTATGCCTTGTACTTCTACCTAGTATTGTAGGGCGTGTTCATCACATGTGTTGACTTCTGGTGGCCTAGAAGCCGCTACATCTTGCCCCAATCTTTCGAAGTCTAGTTTACATATCTTGAACAGTTTGTGAGCTACGAAGCACCTGGAGGCTATATATGACAATAACAATTGACTGGGATGTGTTTGATGCTGGTAAAGTGTTTAATAAGTGTAAACGCAGCCATCAGAGGTTGAGAAAAGATGCACAGGTTCCGAGGAAGGTGTTGAACCGCTTGTTGAGTCCTGGCTCTGGGTCCTGGCTCCCAGGCTGCTTGACACTCAGCTTCCTGTCCTCCCTCACTCTCTGACGAAGCTTTGACACATCAACGAAAGCGCTAGGCCTTTGTTTTTTGTTCAACCGTTGTTGTTGTTGCACACGTTGTTGTTGTTGTACATGTTGTTGTTGTTGTTGTTGCACACGTTGTTGTTGTTGCACATGTTGTGGTTGTTGTTGCACATGTTGTTGTTGTTGCACACGTTGTTGTTGTTGCACATGTTGTTGTTGTTGCACATGTTGTGGTTGTTGTTGCACACGTTGTTGTTGTTGTTGTTGCACATGTCGTGGTTGTTGCACACGTTGTTGTTGTTGCACATGTTGTGGTTGTTGTTGCACATGTTGTGGTTGTTGTTGCACATGTTGTGGTTGTTGTTGCACATGTTGTGGTTGTTGTTGCACATGTTGTGGTTGTTGCACATGTTGTGGTTGTTGTTGCACACGTTGTGGTTGTTGTTGCACATGTTGTTGTTGTTGCACATGTTGTGGTTGTTGCACATGTTGTGGTTGTTGTTGTACATGTTTTGTTGTTGTTGTTGCACATCTCATGTCGTGGGCGCCAGAGCCTCGAGGAAGGGTCTAAAGCCCAGGCACGGTACGTCAACATGGGCACGGTACGTCAACATGGGCACGGTACGTCAACATGGGCACGGTACGTCAACATGGGCACGGTACGTCAACATGGGCACGGTACGTCAACATGGTCATGGTACGTCAACATGGGCACGGTACGTCAACATGGGCACGGTACGTCAACATGGTCACGGTACGTCAACATGGTCACGGTACGTCAACATGGTCATGGTACGTCAACATGGGCACGGTACGTCAACATGGGCACGGTACGTCAACATGGGCACGGTACGTCAACATGGGCACAGTACGTCAACATGGGCACGGTACGTCAACATGGGCACGGTACGTCAACATGGGCACAGTACGTCAACATGGGCACGGTACGTCAACATACTGGATGAGGGCGACGAAACAATGAATAATACGTAACCAGTGGCCTCGACTCTTGGGGGTGTCGGATATCTGAGTGGGAACTATGGAGAACACTAATATATATATATATTGATACATATTAGTATATTAAATCAACTTTGTGTAAGTTGAAATACATTCAAATCCTAAAACACATTGGTGTACTGCGTGGCCCACACACACGTGGACACTGATGAGCAGAGTACCATGAATGGTGCTGGCCTCATGTAGAGTCTAACTGCTTATATGACATATTGTGCAGAATATAATGACTAAGGAGATGGTGATTAACGACCTCTTGAGACTGACGTATGGTGAAAGATATTGTGATGTCTCGGCCATAAGTCAATTTCTGATCTGGATGTATACATTGATTAGTAACGCTGCTGACTGGGTGTCCAAGAATCTTCCTATTAACATGGAACATGGACAAAATGCTAAAAATAATATTGGATTATAAATATCTGAACTATGTTTACATAGTAAACATTATGTTCCACAACACGTCATGTTCACTAATATGGAACATTATATTTAGCTTACCAGGGAACGTTTGGCAAAAAAGCTCATTCTGTAACTGCTTTTTGTGTATAATAATAAATAACATGGTTATATGAATGAATGACAGTAAATGTTTCAAACATTTTCATTGGTCAAAGTGTTGCTTTTCTGGTATATGCGTTATTTGCCTGTCATTCGTTGATGTTTCATTATACATTTATATATGTTTTTACACTCATAAACACACTTTTACACCAGTAAATTATATTTTAAAATATTAAAGATGTTGATGTTTAAGATTCATGATTGACATATCCGACATTTATGAAATGAAGGAAATGCCAAGTCAAAAGAGAGCACCTGCTCGAGCGTCTGCCATATTACGAATGTAACAAATTGGCACGAACCAGTAGTTCCATTGGGTAGTTGGGGGCCTGACGGATGAGTGGACAGCGCTCGGTATTAGTAGTCCTAAGGTTCCGGGTTCGATCTTCGAGGGAGGCGGAAACAAATGGGCAGAGTTTCTTTCACCTTTGATGCACCTGTGCACCTAACAGTAAATAGGTACCTGAGCTACAAGGAGATGTTAGAGGCATTAAATATGCCAAAACAAGAAGACAAGAAAAGGAAGCGATATGATCACTACATACAAAATAGTAACGGGAATCGACGAAATTGACAAAGCAGAATTTCTGAGACCAGGAACTTCAAGAACAAGAGGTCATAGATTTAAACCAACTAAACAAAGCTGCCAAAGAAATATAAGAAAACTCCTTTTCGCAAGTAGAGTGGTAGACGGTTGGAACAAGTTAAGTGAGAAGGTGGTGGAGGCCAAAACCGTCAGTAGTTTCAAAGTGTTATACGAAAAAAGAGTGCTGGGAAGACGGGACACCACAAGCGTAGCTCTCATTCAGTAACTACATTTAAGTTAATAAACGTACTTAAGGAATGGTACTTACATTTACTTAAGGAATGAGCTACGAGGGAAAAATTAAAGGAACTGAACTTCACGACAATGGAAGAGAGGAAGAGTTAGGGGAGACATGATCACAACCTATAAATTTCTTAGAGGAATTGACAGGGTACATAAAGATAAACTGTTTTGCACCGTTGAAACTTAGTACTTAAATGAGCCACAGGGACGTTAGAAAGAATTTTTCAGTGTCAGAGTAGTTAACGGATGGAATGCATTAGGCAGTGATGTGGTGGAGGCTGACTCCATACACAGTTTCAAATGTAAATATGATAGAGCCTAATAAGCTCAGGAATCTGTTGATTGCCTAGTGTTGAGACCAAGCACAACTAGGCGAGTACTTTAAAAATTACTAGATTTGATTTATATGCTGTACCCACCAGCTTGTCAGCCGGAGTGTACTGCCTTAAGATTAAGACAAAGATTATTGGTCATATGAGTACATGCTTACAGTTGGTACATGATAACATCAGATAATATTGTTATGGAGACAAGTTCCATTCCTTGTCTTATAAATAACTAACTTGAATGGATGGTGGCAGCAACCTTCAACCTTCTACTTTCTACTCTTCTAATTCACCGTTCTACTATTCTAGCTTATTTTCAATATTCTAGCAGTTTTACTTTCTATTCTTCTACTTTCCTTGATCTCATTTTCTCCCTCTCATTCTAAACTTTCACTTTCTCCTGACCACTCTTCCTCCCACCTCTCTTACTCCTCTCTACCTCCCTCACCCCATGAGTGTCAGTATTTAATCTTCATTTTTTCCTTCATTTTCCGATTCGTTACACAGAGAGGTCAACCAACCAGTGAGTCAGTCAAAGAGATCAACCAACCAGAGAGTCAGCCAGAGAGGTCAACCAACCAGTGAGTCAGTCAAAGAGATCAACCAACCAGAGAGTCAGCCAGAGAGGTCAACCAACCAGAGAGTCAGCCAGAGAGGTCAACCAACCGGTGAGTCAGTCAGAGAGATCAACCAACCAGAGAGTCAGCCAGAGAGGTCAACCAACCAGAGAGTCAGCCAGAGAGGTCAACCAACCAGAATCAGCCAGAGAGGTCAACCAACCAGAGAGTCAGCCAGAGAGTCAGCCAGAGAGGTCAACCAGCCAGAGAGTCAGCCAGAGAGGTCAACCAACCGGTGAGTCAGTCAGAGAGATCAACCAACCAGAGAGTCAGCCAGAGAGGTCAACCAACCAGAGAGTCAGCCAGAGAGGTCAACCAACCAGAATCAGCCAGAGAGGTCAACCAACCAGAGAGTCAGCCAGAGAGTCAGCCAGAGAGGTCAACCAACCAGAGAGTCAGCCAGAGAGGTCAACCAACCAGAGAGTCAGTCAGAGAGGTCAACCAACCAGAGAGTCAGCCAGAGAGGTCAACCAACCAGAGAGTCAGCCAGAGAGGTCAACCAACCAGAGAGTCAGCCAGAGAGGTCAACCAACCAGAGAGTCAGCCAGAGAGGTCAACCAACCAAAGAGTCAGCCAGAGAGGTCAATCAACCAAAGAGTCAGCCAGAGAGGTCAACCAACCAGAGAGTCAGCCAGAGAGGTCAACCAACCAGAGAGTCAGCCAGAGAGGTCAACCAACCAGAGAGTCAGCCAGAGAGGTCAACCAACCAGAGAGTCAGCCAGAGAGGTCAACCAACCAGAGAGTCAGCCAGAGAGGTCAACCAACCAAAGAGTCAGCCAGAGAGGTCAACCAACCAGAGAGTCAGCCAGAGAGGTCAACCAACCAGAGAGTCAGCCAGAGAGGTCAACCAACCAGAGAGTCAGCCAGAGAGGTCAACCAACCAGAGAGTCAGCCAGAGAGGTCAACCAACAAGGGAGTCGTAAATGTCAGCCAGTAAGCTTGGAAATCGCTTTTAACGTTGCACCAAAAGTCTCTCACAGTCACGACAGTCTCGCATGCTCAGCGTTCAGTAGTTTTTACCTTAACTGGTCAGTGCGTGACGGCTCCACGCATCCCAGTTTACGGCTGCACGCACCTCTATACTGCCTCAGTCTCTCTCTCTCATCTAATATATATATATATATATATATATATATATATATATATATATATATATATATATATATATATATATATATATATATATATATATATATATTGTTTTCTTTTTCAGCGCCTTAGTGTGGCGATCCAGAGAGGAAATGCTCACTGCATCCATGGTTCCTGCCCGCCATCTGAGGAGCTGGAGGAGCTGTACAACTTGTGATAAGTAGTCTTGTACCTTGCATGTAACCAATGTTGTAACCCTTTTTGTGTAATGAAATTTTAAATAAGGTTAGATATATATATACACACACTAAAATAATAGGGGTGGCAAGAGAAGAAAATATCAAAGTGTTCAGTGAGGATCCACAAGGTCTTCTCTGAGTACTCATCATTTTCTTCTCCGAGGCTATGGGTCCCTACACTTGCACCAGAGGTGGTACCCCTTTTAGGTTTAATATATATATATATATATATATATATATATATATATATATATATATATATATATATATATATATATATATATATATATATATATATATATATATATATATATATATAGTCTTTCTTGTAAACATATGATGTTAAATATGACCGAAAAAGTAAGATTAATAATTCTAACACGAATTTTCTCAATATTTCTTATGTTTCTTTTTACTGTCGATGGTAATTGAAAAATCAATTCCCCAAAATTCATTTTTATTTCTAGTCTGATGCGACACTTGAACGCGTTTCGTAATAACTTATTACATTTTCAAAGACTTTAGTTTACACACACACAACTGTAACCTGCAAACAGAGTTTTACTTAATACTAACATTGAACAGCTTGTCTTATATACTCGCATTTGGGTGAGGTTACTCACATGTTGTAACAATTTTGGATGAGGTGAACAAACTTTTGACCTACACAAGACTAAACACAGTGCAATATAAATTGAATAAGTGAGAGGGAAGAATGGAAGTAACTGCAAAGGGCCTATTGGCCCATACTTCCTTTTGATGCTTCTATATTGGAACGGAGTCTTGAAGTGGGTAGGATATAGTTTGCATTAATTGGTTGTTGATTGCTGGTGTTGACTTTTTGATATGTAGTGCCACGCAGATGTCAAAGCGCCTGCTATCGCTGTATCTATCGATGATTTCTGTGATGTTCGGTAAGACTTCTCTGGTGATGGTCTGGTTGTGGGAAGATATTATATGTTCCTTGATGGAGCCCTGTTGCTTATGCATTGTTAATCGCCTGGAAAGAGATGTTGTTGTCTTGCCTATATACTGAGTTCTTTGGGGCTTACAGTCCCCAAGTGGGCATTTGAAGCCATAGACGACGTTAGTCTCTTGTAAGGCATTCTGCTTTGTGTCTGGAGAGTTTCTCATGAGTAGGGTGGCCGTTTTTTTGGTTTTATAGTAAATCGTCAATTGTATCTTCTAATTTTTGTCTGTAGGGATAATGTTCCTATTAACAATATCTTTCAGGACCCTTTCCTCCATTTTATGAGCTGTGGAAAAGAAGTGCCTGTAAAATAGTCTAATAGGGGGGTACAGGTGTTGTTAGTTAACTCCTCAGAGGTTGCATGGCGTTTCACCTTCCTTTTTATGATGTCTTCAACGAAACCATTGGAGAAGCCGTTGTTGACTAGGACCTGCCTTACCCAACATAGTTCATCGACTTGCTTCCATCCTGAGCTGTGGCTGAGAGCACGGTCGACATAGGCGTTGACATGGTAGGATGGTAGCCGAGGCTATTTCCATCCCCCCGCCGGCACTCGGTTGATAATCTTGGGCATGGTATTTTATCAAATCACCTTATTTTTTGGGGCACACGCGAGGAACACAAATACAAACAAGCCTGAATGGTCCTCAGGACTATATGCCACTGAAAACTCATAACCCAGTAGTGAATCGAACCCATACTGCCAGGAGCACTCTGCTGGCAAAAGCAACAGGGCTCCATTAAGGAACATATAATCTCTTCCCACAACCAGACCATCACCAGAGAAATCTTAACAAACAACACAGAAATCATCGATAGATACAGCGATAGTAAGAGGCTCGACATCTACGAGGCACTACACATCAAAAAGTCAACACCAGCAATCAACAGCCAATTAATGAACAACTATATTTTACCCACTTCAAGACTCCGAACCAATATAGAAGCATCAAGAGGAAGTATGTTAAGAGGAAGTATGCATTGTTATTCGCCTGGAAAGAGACGTTGTTGTCTTGCCTATATACTGAGTTCATTGTGGCTGACAGTCCCCAAGTGGGCATGTGGAGGCATACACGACGTTGGTTTCTTTCAAGGCGTTCAGTTTGGTGACTGGAGAGTTCTTCATTAGTAGGTTGGCCGTTTTCTTGTTTTTATAGTAACAAACACATTATGAAAAGGGTTTGTAACTCTGCACTGTGTTAGATAATGTTCCAGTGGTCTGTTGGGCATTTCTCCACAGTGCTGACTCTGTTAGGTTAGGAAAGGACACTTTCAATTAATGCTTTTCATGACTGTTTTGAAACTTTAGGAGAATTTCCTGCTCTCCTAACCTACCAGTGGACCCTTAACCTACTGTTTTGGAAAAAAATACCCATTTTCTTTTTTCTTTTTCAAATTACGTCCATTTTCGGCCATATGGGCAGACAGCCTAATTCAGACGTAATTTGTAAGAGGACAGGTTGGTGAACTGGCTCTTGTCGACCCAGGTAACCGCCACATCACTTCTGAGAGGGAGGGAGAAAACGTCAGGAGGTATAGAATCCAGAGGGAGGAGATGAAAGTATTTGGCCCACGAAGCGGGACCAAACAAGGCTTTGTACGAATCAGTACGGGAAGGGATCGAGCGAGTGCGGCCGTGGAGTGGACGGCGTTGAGAACACAAAGAGAGAGAGAGGGGTTAAAAGGTGCAGTAGTCACAATGAGAGACTGGGCAGTGCCAGGGGACGAGGTGGTCACCAGCGGGGTCTTGTGGCTCGGACCAACCACAGAGGAGGGAGGGGAGCCGAGGGGAGTAGTCAGGAGGGTCAAAGGAGGAGCAAGGTCGGGGTCCAATGCAGCGAGTGCTACAGAGCCCGGTCTTCCAACACAGTCCAACTCGGGGGCTTGGTCGCCGATCCCATGAGCCCGAGAAGGTACAAGAGGAACAGAATATGACATAAAACGAGAGGAAGGACTTTCATTCACGAATGTGCCTCCACACCCACCACGGAGCCACAATTAGATGCAGGACACCCCACAAGAGACATGTTGTCGATCTTGCCGGGGGCCCCCCTAAGGGGTGCATCGTGAGTATACGCCCAACGAATGCCACCTTAAGAACTGTAAGTCCTTCAAGATCGGGATCAGTGACGAGAGGACAATTGACAATAAAAGCATCCCCTCGCTCCCGACGTCGGGTACCACAGTTCTACAGGTGCAAGAGTATGCCTCCTCAAAACACCCGGGCATCAAAACAAAAGAAGACTGAAAGAATAATCAAACAGGCAAATGGTTGGCGGGAAATGACAATTAGAAAGAGAGGGGGGGGGGGAACGAAACAGAAGTAAAAGGAAAAGTCGCCTGGCAGAATTCGAGAAGACAGCAGCAGGAGCATAAGGCCACAAAAGGACAGAGGACCGTCCCATGGAGCATCACACTCTGGCAGCCGCCCACCAAGCCCCCTCACGGCAGCAACAGGGAGGTGGGGTACAGATAATATAGCTGCTGTTGTATATGTATAATTCACCCATAGAAGACGTAACACAGTGGAAATTTCCATCAATTGAGAATTAGACATTATTGTCACATAACGCTATAAATTCATCAGCTATTCTGCTGGGAATTATTCATAATACAGCAGTCTTTGGACTTTTAACATCATGAAAACATCACATTTGAATTAACTTAATTATCAGTACCAAAATAGAGTAAATGTGACCCTTCTACCACATATTGACATCTGGACAAGGAGAGCCAAGGCGTCAGTGAGAGAGAGGTCAGCCATTGTTAAGACCAGAGTCACAGGAGCGAGTTCAGCTCCTATAATTCTCCCTTGGACGAAGTGTTATGGAGGTCAAATTAGTGCTTCTTCCATCATCAACATGTAGTCATCATCTAAACAAGGGAAGTGTCTTTCCGAAATCTTATCTAGTCATTTCCGGCTGGTAATGTCAGGTAAATAGGATTAATTCCTGTTAGGACATAAAAAAGCAACGTAATCCAGGTAATTATTCTTTGGTCTTTATCTTATTATATGCCAGTATTTCCTCTGATATAGCTTCATATATATAGGATTCCTGCTAGTGCCCTTGACAGGTTTAGAAGAGGAAGCTGTACAGTTGCTTGGTACACTACCTTGGTACATGGATAGTGATGCTATTTTCAACCACAAGGATTATTTGGTGTCGTCATCCTTGTTTATACCTGACGGACTAAGCCTGCTGTAAAATAAGATAAGACCTCCAAAATTTCATTACTAATATATGTAGTTTAATACTGTAGTTTGATTGGCTGCATATATATAAATTTAATTTACCCCTCCGCCCTAATGTGCAAGGAGTCGATTTGTAAGAATATTGCAGAAATACAGTCCGCTAAACATCATACAAATTGCTATCGAAATATATAAATTAATGTAAATATAAACACTATATAAATTCATATGAATTAAATAAATATAAATCTCACGAATCGGTTCCCCACAATATATATATATATATATATATATATATATATATATATATATATATATATATATATATATATATATATATATATATATATATATATATATATATGTATATATATATATATATATATATATATGTCGTACCTAGTAGCCAGAACTCACTTCTGAGCCTACTATGCAAGGCCCGATTTGCCTAATAAGCCAAGTTTTCATGAATTAATTGCTTTTCGACTACCTAACCTACCTAACCTAACCTAACCTAACTTTTTCGGCTACCTAACCTAACCTAACCTATAGAGATAGGTTAGGTTAGGTTAGGTAGGGTTGGTTAGGTTCGGTCATATATCTAGGTTAATTTTAACTCCAATAAAAAAAATTGACCTCTTACATAATGAAATGGGTTGCTTTATCATTTCATAAGAAAAAAATTAGAGAAAATATATTAATTCATGAAAACTTGGCTTATTAGGCAAATCGGGCCTTGCATTGTAGGCTGAAAAGTGAGTTCTGGCTACTAGGTACGACATATATGTATATATATATATATATATATATATATATATATATATATATATATATATATATATATATATATATATATATATATATAACTGAAAACTCACACCCCAGAAGTGACTCGAACCCATACTCCCAGGAGCAACGCAACTAGTATGTACAGGGACGACTTAATCCGCTTGACCATCACGACCGGACATAAGGAAGTGATAGCCGAGGCTATTTGAACCACTTCCCCACCGGCACTCGGATAGTAATCTTGGGCATAGCATTTTATCAAATCACCTCATTCTTTGGGGCACACGTGAGGAACACAAATGCAAACAAGCCTGAATGGTCCCCAGGACTATATACAACTGAAAACTCACACCCCAGAAATGACTCGAACCCATACTCCCAGGAGCAACGCAACTGGTATGTACAGGGACGCCTTAATCCGCTTGACCATCACGACCGGACATAAGGAAGTGATAGCCGAGGCTATTTGAACCACTTCCCCGCCGGCACTCGGATGGTAATCTTGGGCATAGCATTTTATCAAATCACCTCATTCTTTGGGGCACACGTGAGGAACACAAATGCAAACAAGCCTGAATGTCCAGTCGTGATGGTCAAGCGGATTAAGGCGTCCCTGTACATACCAGTTGCGTTGCTCCTGGGAGTATGGGTTCGAGTCACTTCTGGGGTGTGAGTTTTCAGTTGTATATAGTACTGGGGACCATTCAGGCTTGTTTGCATTTGTGTTCCTCACGTGTGCCCCAAAGAATGAGGTGATTTGATAAAATGCTATGCCCAAGATTACCATCCGAGTGCCGGCGGGGAAGTGGTTCAAATAGCCTCGGCTATCACTTCCTTATGTCCGGTCGTGATGGTCAAGCGGATTAAGGCGTCCCTGTACATACCAGTTGCGTTGCTCCTGGGAGTATGGGTTCGAGTCACTTCTGGGGTGTGAGTTTTCAGTTGTATATAGTCCTGGGGACCATTCAGGCTTGTTTGCATATATATATATATATATATATATATATATATATATATATATATATATATATATATATATATATATATATATATATATATATATATATATATATATATATATATATATATATATATATATATTGTGACTATGTCAACGTCATCTATTAAGCACAGCCGACCTCATTTTCTGTTCCAGGGTGAAAGGCTGTGATCGTATTGCCACCTGTGTAGCTTCCTTCTTACTATACAATATTTATAGACGATTTCTCACTCCATAGGCACCTTGCTGATTCAGCAGATGCCTCTGTTACTTTCAACACCACCCGTTTCGGTACATGTGTTGTTTCTGCTCCTTCTCAGGATGCAGCCACTCGCTTGGCCGCTTATCCTGCCTTGGCGAGACCCCTGTTCGGGTCTCCAAGAACGCTCAGTTGAATGCCAGTGTTGGCACTGTTCTCCTTCCACCCCATGTTGCAACAGGTGTTAGTAATGTATAGGACTGCCACGAGGGCATTCGGCATATCCTCGAAGCCCAGGGTCATTCTGTCCTCCAGGTAGACACGTTTACTCGTCGCCGCCAGCCTCTTCAGCCCTTTTAGCCCCGTCCTCACCTTGAAGCATCGGGAACGTTTGTCTTTTCCTGAGGCGAGGCGCCAAGTTCGCCTTTTTCCCCCTTTCGTTAGTGTCTCTTATGCTCACGTGTTGCGCTCTTCCTCTCCTCATCCTTCCCACTTCCATCAGTCTCACAACCGTTTCTAGGCTTTAGACCCAGACACGCCCACTGCCTCCTCCTCCTCTGTTCCTTTAAGTTCTGTCCCAAAGGGTCCCCATCATGGTTCTCTGTCTGGGGTTCCCCTTCTTTCTACCCAGTCTGTCTTGTCTCCTGTGTCTTCTTCCTCGTCTCCCTCCGATCCTCCTTCCCATCCTTCTCCTCCATCTTTTAGCTCTCCACGCCGCCTGTCTGTGTGGGCTGATGTCCATCACTCTCCCAGCGACCATCGTGTTGTTTGCTCTCGTTCTGCTTCTCCTGTTGAGACGCTTGAATCTGTTGCCCAGTACGTTGTTGCTTGGACGCCTGTCTGAGTCAGAAGAGAAAGTCTGGCTCATCTCCTTCCTCCTCCCCGGAGGGTAAGAAGGCTTCACTTTCTTCCTCGCCCCCTACCTCTGACTTTCTCGCTCCATCCCCTCCCGTTTCGGTGGTTACGCCTTCTGTTCCTGCTTTGGAGGTTTCTTTGGCCGCCGCTTCCCTCTCAGCTGCTGCCCTTGCTGAGGTGCATTCCCTGGTTTTTGCCCCTCCTGCTGCTGTCCTTGACCCTCAGTTGTCCATTCCCTACTCCTCCTCCTCCTCCAGACCCTGCTGGTCCACCTCTGGTCGGTCCTCTAGCTCCCTTCCCTCCATCCTTACTCAGTTTACCGATGCCCCTTAAACCTGACTTCGCTGACCCTGATCCTGATCCTGCGTTTCTTTAACGTGCTGTGTTCCTTTTTCATCTTTGTTTCTTCATTGTCCTCTGTTGCTGTCCCTTTCTTTTCTTGCCGATGTCTATTCTTCAATGGAATATTCGCGGATGTTATGCCAATTTCCATGATCTCAAACTTCTGATTTCACAGTTTTCACCCTTTTGTGTCTGTCACCAAGAGCTGATGCTTGGTGCGCATCGTCCTGGTCGCTTCCGTGGCTAATCCTTTCTCTCTCCCCCCCCCCCCTACCGGCTTTTGCTGGGGCCCGTTCCGCTTCTGCTCTCTTGATTCTTTCCGATGTTCCTTTCGTCCACCTACTTTTTCCGTTGCCTCTCCAATGTTCTGTTGCATGTGTCTTTGTGCATAAATAGTACACAGTTTGTTCCATTTACCTCCCCCCAAATGTCTCACTTTCTCTTCCCGATCTTAAATACCTATCGGATTCCTTGTTGGATTCCTTGCTGGAGCCTGTGCTCCTGCTGGGCGATTTCAATTGTCGACATACCCTCTGGGGTGATGTTCTGACGAACACCTGGGGTCGCCTTCTCGAACCGTTCATCCTCTCTTCTTCCCTGTCTCTTATGAATTTTGGTGAGCACACTCATTTGGACTCTCTGACTCGTACCCTTTCCTGTCTTGATCTTTCTCTCTGCTCGTCGTCTCTTTACTTAGATTTCACGTGGCAGGTTCTTGATGACCTCCATGGCAGTGACCATTTCCCCATCCTTGTTATCTTTTTCTCTTTTCACCCTCCCCTCTCCTCTCCTTCCCTAGGTGGCAGTCTGCTAAGGCAGACTGGAACTTATTTACCCTCACTGCTGCTCTCTCTCTGACCTCTCCCTTCTGCCTTTCCTCCTTTTTCATGACACTGTCTTCGAAGCTGCCCTCCACTCTATTCCTCGCTCTTCCACTCGGGGTTCACGGAAGTGCGTTCCCTGGTGGAATACAGACGGGCTGTCCGCTGTAAGCGTGCAGCCTGGAAGAGACACCACCGTCGGCAGACGGCCGATTCTTTTATTTTCTTTCGGAAGGCACGTGCGGTGACCCATAGGGCCATTCGTACAGCTAAACGTGAACGTTGGACATCTTATGTCTCCACCATTACGTTCGAAACTCCTCTGCCACAGATCTGGAAGCGTATCCGCAAGATAGTGCGTAAGTTCCTTCCCGATGTTTCACCGGTCCTTCACCTCCGTCGTACTCTTGTAGCGGACCCATTGCAGGTCCCTGCCGAACTGGGTTCCCACTTTTCTTCTGTTAGCTCTGGTGTTCATCTTCCCCAATCTTTCCTTCTTCGTAAACCTGTCCTTGAGTCTCGTCCTTTAGATTTCTGCACTCGTCTTCGACTTCCTTATAACATCCTTTCTCTCTATCTGAACTTCGTTCTGCCCTGGCCCCTCTGCGGTTCTACGACGGCGGGCTCCGATGGCATTCATTATGAGATGCTTCGCCATTTCCCTCCGTGCACGTCTCAGTATTTACTGAGTCTGTATAATCGGATCTGGGAGTCGTCGTCAGTCCCTGAGGACTGGCTCGATGCCGTTGTCCTCCCTGTTCGCAAACCGGGGTCTCTGGGAATATCCCCTAAGGCCTTTCGCCCTATTGCCCTCACAAGTTGTGTCTGCAAACTCTTTGAACGTATGGTTAACGTTCGTCTGATGTTGTTCCTGGAACACCATCACCACCTCTCCTTCTCAATTTGGTTTCCGCAAGTGCCGCAGCACAACAGATGTCCTGGTGAACTTGAAAATCTATATTCGTACTGCTTTTGCTGTGAAGACGTCCGTTGTTGCCGTCCTTTTTGACCTGGAAAAGGCTTACGACACCACTTGGCGGTATCATATTCTGTCCCAACTTCATTTTTTTGGCCTTCATGGTAATCTCCCTCTCTTTCTTCAAAGCTTCCTCTCTCGTCGTTCCTTTTGAGTGAGGCTTGGTTCCCCTCTCTCTGCCTCTTTTTGGTAATACAAGGGTGTGCCCCAAGATAGTGTTCTGAGCACTACTCTTTTTCTGGTTACCTTGAATGGTCTTCTTTCCTCTCTTCCTTCTGGCGTCTTTTTCGCTCTCTATGTCGACGATCTTATCCTTTGTTGTCGGGGTGATGATTCGATTCTCCTTCAATGGGGGCTTCAACTTACGATTGATGGCGTGTCATCTTGGGTCACTGATCATTGCTTCAGGTTCTCTACGTCTAAGACTTGTGCTATGACTTTTACTCGGAAGCGTGTCGTTCTTCGTCCCTCTTTGTCGCTTTATGGTCACCTCCTTGCGTACAAGGATTCCGCTAAGCTTTTGGGGTTAATCTTTGACACTCGTTTCTCTTGGTCGCCCCATATCTCTTACCTCCGAATTGAATGCTCTAAGGCCCTTACCCTCCTTCTGGTATTGTCCATACTTCATAGGGAGCAGATAGGCGCACTCTCCTCTCTTTACATTCCTCTCTCGACCTGTCTAAACTCGATTATGGTTGCCCTGCTTACTCGTCTGCTTCTCTTTCTACTCTTCGCCGTCTTGATGCTTTGCACCATACTGGGTTGCGCCTCAGCTCTGGTGCCTTTCGCTCGACTCTCGCCCTCAGCTTGTATGTTGACACTGACTCCCTTTCGCTCCAGGACCGCCGTGATCGCTTCTGTCTTCGTTATCTTGTGCAGTCTTTGCAACATCCTTCCTCATGCCTCTGTCTTGCTTTGACTTTCACCCCTCCTGTGATTCCTGTTCCTCTTCACCACCTCCCTCTTTCTGTCTGGTTATCTCGCTTACAGGATTCTCTTTCAGTTCGTATTTCTAATATTTCTCCTCATGTTGTTCCATCCTTGCCCCCGTGGAGAGGAGTCCCCCTTCCAAAGTTTTGCACATCCTTTACCCGCATCACTAAAGCTTTTACCCCTCGTATGGTTCTGAAACGCCTTTTCCTTGAGCACTTTTCTTCACACTCCAGTTCCGTTTCCTCTTCACCGATGAGTCTAAATGTGCTGACAGTGTAGGCAACTCTGTTGTTTTTCCTGACAGCACTCATATGTGTCGCCTACCTCCGGAGACTAGCATCTTCAAAGCAGAACTTTATGCTATTCTCTATGCTCTTCGACTCCTGCTTTCTCGTTGTCAATCTTCCTTTGTAGTTGTCATTGACTCTCGTAGTGCCCTCATGGCTCTAAACACCAGTTTTCATATTAGGAAAGTCTTTTTCAGTTTTATTAAACAATAGAGATTTTATACAATATTTGACAATATCCTGAGTTACTTTACAATTTATTTAAATATTTTGGTTTTGTTTTATTATTTTTATAAAACTGTAATATCAATATAGGTATAGGTTAAGTAATAATTGTACTTAAGAAGCAATAAGATGCTTATATTACCATACTAAGGTTAGGTTAGGTCGGTGTTTTCTTATTATTTTCTTATTACCTTTTCAAGGTAAACTAAAATATTCACAATAAATTAGTATGTCACATATGCACTTATTAATAAGCCAATATTGACTGTAAGCAACTGCGAGAACGGGTTGGTTTAGGCTACTGTTTGCCACTGAGGCCTCATGAACACATCTTCAGCTTTAAATGATGATATTAAGATCAACCACTGTTGTTATAGTCAGCTGTAATCTCCTTAGCTAATGAAAATATATAATCAGCTGACAAATTTAGATTTCTACTGGTATTCATTGTTTGCAGGCATAGGTCTCCTCAGGCTTAATACTGGGCCCTGAGAGTAATTTACCTCCTGTAGAGTTTAACATGGTTATCCTTTGATATTTAGTAGAGCTACCGATGAATTGATGGTAGTAGTCTGTACCTACAAGGATACCGAAGTCGGTGAGGTGATTAGACTTAATATTATCTGCTAATTTTATTCCCATATTTCTCTGGAATTTGGCAGTTGTTCTCAGATCGCAGTTGCTCTCAGTACTACTTGTACTTGTAGGTCTGCTGGAATTTTGTCCACCACAATGGCTTGTACTTGACAGACGTAGCTGCCTAATCGTACTGATGGTTGTACCACCTGGTAAACTTGAGGTCCTGTATCTGTTAGAAACCCTGAGATATTGAATGTCATCTGGACTACAGACTTTAATTGTAGTTCATCTGCCAACTTTTTAGAGACATATGTTCTCTGGGACCCTTGGTCAAACAACCCACGGGTATGGATCTTGTCCCTCTTATTCTGGATAGTAGGCATAGTCGCATTACCTTTGAACTCTGCCGATTGAACGCTAATTTTCTTTCGCACCTTGCAAAACTATACTGTGGTGGGAATGCTATCTTCCACCTCGGAGTTTGGAGACTTTGTTTTGGTGTCTCCACACAATGCTGCATGGTGCTGACCTTTGTTACACCTATTACAGGTGTGTAATTGGGTCTCACAGTCGTTAATGTTATGTTTCCTGAGGCACCTCGTGCAATGTTGCAAATCTTTGAGTTGCTTAACACGGGCGTCACAATCAGAAAAATTAGAGCAGTGGTACATTGAATTGCTCTTGGCAGAACAAACATGTTCCATAGCTTCCAATACCATTTGGAGTCACGGTCTTGGATGACACAGTAACTATAGGCTCGGAGGGTCCCACTGCATATACGCCCACACTGCCACTGTTCCACTTTAGTGTTGAATTATATTGTCTAGATTGATTTGGAGTACCTTTGGTACTCTGTGGTTTACTATTATTGGTTTCTGAAGGTTTACTTGGTGGTTTTAATTTGTCATGTGTTCGTAGTTGATGTATTATTGAACACAAACCCCTCAGATATTTCATTCATAGATATTTTTTTTGTAATGAGCACTCATTTGTCTCAATCCGTCCCTAGGTATTTTCTCCTGGACAATTATTTTCAAGACCCACTCAGCCCCGTTTGTATCTGCTGTCAGGCTGAGGGCCTTGATCATTGATTCTACCTCCAGCAATATATATATATATATATATATATATATATATATATATATATATATATATATATATATATAAATATTGGCCAATACGAGGCAGCTCCTATCTAAACACAAAGATTAATCCAGTGTAATTGGCCTATTATGTTGGACATTGTCTTCTGTGTTGGCATCGATATGTTCTTGTCTTGTCCTTACTCTCATGGTGGGTAGAGTAAATAGTTCTGTGATTTGGGTGTTCATGGTAGGTCGCTCTATTCTTATGTGAATTGCCTCAAGAATTTGTAATCTTCTTGCATCTTGGGTTTTGTCTATTATGCAGGTATTCTTGTTCAACATTTCTCTTGTTAGAGTAATGTCATGGGCTTGTCTCATGTGATTCCTAGGGGCACCGGATTGAAGATGGCATGTCAAACGCCTCGTCAGCTTGGTCGACGTCATACCTATGTACTTACATTGAAGGCTACATCCTTCGTGGGGGCAAGTGTACATGTATACAACGCTTAAGTATATAAGCGTAGGCTGAGAAGTGCGTTCTGGCTACTAGGTACGACATATATATATATATATATATATATATATATATATATATATATATATATATATATATATATATATATATATTATAGTTTGTGTGGTGGTGATGTTGTCGTGTTGATCCTTCTTTCCGGACAACCCAACCCACAACTCGGTAGAGTGCTTATATCTCACTAGGAGATCACACTAGGCGCTCCTGGCTCTTGGAGAGGGGCTCAACGTCACACATTTAGGGGATGTGGCTCCAAAGCTTAGCCTCGTTGTCACGTGCACACACCCACTCGAGCCGCTGTGACTCCCCACTCTCTCCTTAGGTGATATGATCTCCTCAATCCCCTTTAACTTACTAATCTTCCATCCTACCCTGTCCACAGAGTGGTTCTTGGTTCTTTCTCTCTCTCTCTTTCTTTACTATTTCCTGGGAAGCCTCACTAGGACAAGGGCAAGCACCGGCAAATTGGAATATATTTACTGGACAAAGCACATACACACATATAATAATAATGAATCCTATACTCTATACTATTACAATCAGGTTGCACTTCAACACCACCAGAACTCTATCATCAGCTTATCAAGTGGTATCCTATCTTCTGATTCCCCACCTGATACTATCTACCTCTTCAAGTAAATCAAGTCTTATACTATAATGTTGCAATATCAGCAAGAGAATATATCTATAAACATGTACAAGGAAAATCAGCATGTGAATGCAATAACATCAGTATATCAGTATACATTAGTATAAATGTTCCTTGATACACAACAATGATCAATCGATCACCCTATTAGTCCTAGAACACATACATCTGTAGGTAATCCAGCCTACGACTGTGACTCTAAACTTCAGTATAAAACACTCCTTGACATAAGAATGCAAACAATCACTCACCTCTCATTGCATCTTGCACGCTAATGACAAACACTCTATCACCTCCCTACAAGTAATCATTTAGAACTCCCCTTCCACCTCTGGAAGTTCACTACCCTGATATCTTTAGGTTCTTCCGGGCTTAACTACCAGGATCCTCTGCAGCTCCTCCAGGCTGCTACCATGAAGTTTCCTTGAGCAACTACGGTGCTTCATCCTTCTGCTAGGTTCCTCCACAGCTCTCCTGGCTGCTACACCATGAAGTTTCCTCGAGCAACTATGGTGCTTCACCACCTCTACAGAAGCACGTGACACTCCTCTTTACTGCTTCTCCTCACAGCTCGAGGTCCTCTGCTCCACTACCTGGGAGTCTCATCAACTACTTCATCTGTCCTGGCTTCGAAGTTCTCAGCAACTTCTTCCCCAAACACAAACCTGCAACCCATCGACACTCCAATAAAAATGTTTCTCCTTTAACACATAAACAAAAATAATCACACAATATGTTTGCCTCCAACCTCTATCTGTCCTCTACATACTGTGAGAGTGGACTCCCCCGTTGGGCGGGTCCATGCTCCACCTCGCCAGGTGGGCCTCACTCACTCCGGGAGGGGCCTCCGCCGTCGGGAACTCTCAGTCACCTGCCAGCGCTCAGAGGGGACGGACGTCGCTCCGTGTTCCTCCCTCTCCACTCTCTTATTTTAGGCTTTCTGCCTTATCAAAACATGTCTAACTTATAAATAAGCATCGCTACTGCCGCTGGGCACACGACCAACTACAAGCAATCACTATGAACTGGCTTAAATCGTGCTTACTACAGATTGTCTCGTCGAGGGCGCTCCTCCCTCTGACAGAGCCTGGTTAGGGTGCTTCCACGGCCCACGATTATGTCTCTGGGCGGCTTAATACTCTCCTCGTCGACCAGGACTTGAGACCACAACGTTTCCAGCTCGATTCTACAGCTGGCACGTCTGCATACCTCTCTTCTCGTGGAGATATATCACTTGGGGTTCCTTTCTGACGGGAGCTCAAACGGGGCGCGGCTTTCCCCTGCGATGTCTGGCGCTCAAGTGAGGTCAAAGCCCTCCAGAAGCGAGCCTCACGCCTCCAGCAAAATATCCACATCTCCTAACCAGTCATTTATCTGTTTTCTTCTTCACTGCCCATAATCTCAAATTGTTATTTAAATCCAACCAACTATTTTACATATGTGTTATCACCTCCATATTTCCTGGACCTTCCAGTTAGGTCAGGCTTGCGGAATAACTCTCAAGGGGGAGACTCGTTTCTCCTGCAGGCTGAGATCATAACAATATATACATACATACTAGCTGTACCTGGCGCGTGTTGCTGTGGCTCAGCAATGCATGTGCGTTGTTGAGTCACAGCATCCTTTTCCTGTCTCACTGTCCTCCCCACCATCCCCCCTCCTCCATCCACTTGTCCTCCCAACCATTCCCCATTTCCCTGTCTCTCATCCTCCCAACCATTCCCCACTCCCCCATCCCCTCGTCGTACCCACCATTTTCCCCCTCCCCTGTCTGCTGGTCCTCCCCACCATACCCCACTCCACCGACCCCTTGTCCTCCCCATCATTCCCCACTCCATATCTCCTCGTCCTCCACACCATCTCCCACTCCACCGGCCCCTTGTCCTCTCTACCATTCCCCCCTTCCCTCTCTATTCTTTCCCACCATCCCCCCACTCTTATGTCCCTTTGTCCTCCCGACCAGTCTTCACTCCCCTCATCCGATGCATTCATAAATGATCTGATGTTTCCATCAGAAAATTAGGAACATCACATGAGCTGATGTTCCCATTACTGAAAATCATGAACAGTTAAATAAAAACGAAATAAAAAAGTGAAAAAAATATATACTCATGAAACGAAGGATATGATTGTTACGGACCCGAGCCCAGCGTCGTAGCACGGAGCTGTGACGACAACGCCATCTGTGAGTCAGCTCCCGAAACCCCCTCCAAATGGACGAAGCCATCTAGTGAGGACAGGATATACCAGCCACAGGGGCTGGTTTCCCGTCTTAATCAGCTCGTAACATAGCCGCTGCTGACCTCTGGTGAGGTGGCGCTTAGACAGCAACGCCATCTATGGAGTGGATAGGTGGACATTTGTGTCTAAGCCTGTAAGTGAGGTGCCCTAGAGTGTCCCTAGTACTAATGACGTGTCTGATTACAGAGTCGACCTGGGACTGCTGTATCGGATGATGGGGGAGTCTACCCAAGGCAGCCATAGTCTCTCCACGTGTTTGCTGCAGAAGCTGTGAGTCACCCCCGGACGAACACTGTTGAGTGCGTTAGCCTGCCTGTGACGTGGCAGTACCAGGAATCGTCTTATCTGGGGGCTGACTGGTGGGAGAGACTGGCCACTGTGGTGCAGAGAGAGGAGAGTGATCTGCGGAATCACACGAGGCTCCTGCCTAGGGCTCGCAACTCTAGTATCGATCGTGGAGTGGCCTACTCAGCGGAGCTGATCGGAACCTGCCAGCTACAGGCTGGATTTGTGGTTGAAGGCCTCCACGACGTTTCACCCAGTGGGACTGTGATTTGGCTGGCCTGTGGCCGGGGTAGATTCACCGAAAGAATCAGAGGATTCATCGTGGGTCACGACGAAGAGAACCAGGGCTACTCATCGTGAGCACCGTGGAGCATCCCGTGTCTTCAGAGGAAGACAATTCTGTACATTGTGTATTTATAACCCCCGTGTGACAGTTTATATATTTATTTATGGTGGTGGTGTAATTATATATACAAAAGCAGTGCATTTGTATCCCTTTCCCCTTTAATTTACTTGCGTTACAGAACGCACCCCTTGAAAGCCACTACTAACTTGGGGCCGGATACCCAAACTCTAATAACATCAGAGAAGAATCCAGTCGCAACCCAATAGGGTCGTAACAATGATATACAACATAGGTAAATTCCAAGGCAATGTCACACAAAATAATTAAATTAAAAGGAAAAATAAAAATCTATGCAAATTTAATTTATCATTGCAATCAGAAACATTGAAATGGAATCATAACTTATTTATTAGAGTGTGTCTTGCTCTTAAGTGCAACAGATGGTGCTGGTTTGCAAAAATAGTATGGTTTTACCTGTCACAGGTGTGGCATCTATATTTATACTCACGAAATGAACGGTATGGTAAACAACACAGCTCAATTCCAACGCAATGTCACACAAAATAATGAAATCAAAATAAAAAAAAATTGAAATCTACGAAAGTTAAATTTATCAATGCAATCGGAAACACTGAAATGGATTCGTAATATATTTAAAAAAGCGTGAGGGTCTTATGTGCAACAGATGGCACTGTTTTTTTTTTTTTTTACCTGTCACAGGTGTGGCATCTATATATAGTAGGTATATAAAAACACACTCGTATTCGAATGGAACGTTGTGTCAAAATTTGAAAGCAATCAGTGTAGATCTTTTGGACATTACAGCTTGTGTTGCTGTTACATCCAACAGATGGAACTGTTTAAAAAAAAAAGCGTGTTTTTCCTGTCACAGGTGAGGCATGTAAATAGTAAGTATATAAAAACACGTGCCTATTCGAATGCATCAAAATTGTATCAAAATTGTATCAAAATTTCAAAGCAATCGGCAAAGAGGTTTAGAAGATTTCCCCGCACATGAAAAAAACAGTTTTTCAAAAAAGCATGTTTTTTTCCGTCACAAACGTGACATCTATATAATATGTATATAAAAACTTGCTCGGATGCGAATGGAACGTTTTGTAAAAATTTCAAAGCAATCGGGAAAGAACTTTCGGAGATTAGCGATTTTGAACAAACGAACATTTCCATTTTTATTTATATAGATATATATATATGTAACTGAAAACTCCACACCCCACAAGTGACTCGAACCCATACTGCCAGGAGCACTATGCAACTGGTGTACAGGAGACCTTAACCGCTCGACCATCACAACCGGACAAACGATGATGGTAGCCGAGGCTATTTCCCCATCATCCCGCCGGTTCTCTAATGGTAATCTTGGGCATGGTATCTTATCAAATCACCTCATTTTATGGGGCCATGTGAGCAATACAAATGTGAACAAGCATTTGTGTTGGGTAGGGATAAAGGTGCCCTCAGCCTTATCTTTTCTCTAATCAATGTTGACTAGTTCATTACCTACTATATTTGGGTAACTGAGAATCAATTATGTTTTCCAGTTTTGTTTAAGTTCGAAGTGGTGTGGTGTATGTTTAAACCATAAGCATGACTACAGGTTGTCCTTGGAGACGACCTCCTGATGCCCAGTAGTGTAAACATTGTATTTGACAGCTCTTAAAACTCCACTACGGAACTACTCAGGACATCCTACTATGGAACAATATACTACAATGCCGTAGTGCGTGAATGAAGTGGAGGAAAGACCTAATATATGTCTTAGTGTATTAAAGACCAAATATTTGGATGTAACCTACATCCGTGAGAAAGGGTCAGGACACTGTATACAGCACCTTGAGAATGAATGAAGGTTACATCCAAAATTTTATTTTTAATGCACTTACATTGTATTGGGTATTGCCTTCATATCCTACTTTGTTGGGATGATTGTACATTTTGTTATTATCAGTTTCTAACCACTGAGGGCTACAGACACCCAATGCGCTTAGGAAAAGACTCGAAGCAGCACTACATTTTCCTGTACTCGCAAGGTTGCTGAAGTAATAGAGATAGCTTCCTGTTACAGTATCTTTTCTATAAACAGTGATGTGCTGTTCTTTATTACTAATGCATCTATGAAGGGTAATTTGGCAGCTGACTACCATTCACCTTGATATTAGACACTACGGACGAGAGCGTTTAACATCTTGCGAACTGAGAGGGTTAGATTAAAAGAATATTTATATATATATATTACTACTGCCACGACTACGGCTACAATAATGGTTACTAGGATAACACTTACTGCTACTACAACAGCTACAGTAACTGCCACTGTGATAACAATTACGACTACTACTATGACTACAATAATGGCTACTACGATAACATTTATAACTGCAACATCTGCTTCTACTACAATGTCTGCCACGTATTCTGTGATGACTTTTACAGTTACTGCTACGCCTACTTCTACGAATAGTAATATTTCTACGACTTTTACAACTATTACTGTTAACTGTATGCCTCTCTGCCTGCTGGCCTGCCTTCCTATCTCCTGCTTGCCTGCCTTTGTCCTGCCGCTGACCTGCTTGCCTGCCTCTGACCTGCTTGCTTGCCTGAGTTTCTGCCTGCCAGCCTCTGTCCTGCTTGCTTATCTCTGTCTTGCTTGCCTGCCTCTGTCCCGCTTGCCTCTCTGATTCTCTGCCTACCTGATTCTATGCCTGCCTGCCTCTCTACCTGCCTGGCTAACTGCCTACCTCTGCCAGCCTGCCTCCACCCCTGGCACTTAGTGCATCAGCTCTTCAACAGGACAGTCAAACACGGCTATTGCAGGTGGCAGTTTTTGAGTTCGCTCTCGATATTATGTTTACTCGCGTTAGTTGATCTGGTCCTCAGAGAGGTGACGTGCTCCTCTGAGACACACTTGGCAATACTTAATAAATACAGCTCAAGGATCCACATCTAGTTAGGATTCTAGCCACTGAGGAGTCCGGATTAACAATCGCTGACCGAGCGAGACATGGGAGTGTTTCTCCCTCATTTAACCGGATATTTATGATCTGGTTTGGTTTTAGGAAAGGCTAGCGGGAAAATGGTTATACTCCGGAAACTTGGTTACACCGAATTTCCTCCCTTACTAACACACACATCCAGGGGACCATATTTCACACTCCCTCCCCACCCCCCGTGTGTCTAGGGAAGGTCACTACAAGGACAAAGTCTCTCACTGACAGCAACTCTCGTTGGAAAATTACAAATGTCAGTCTTGTTAAAATAAATCCTCAAAGATGGTTCTTGAATAACTTCAGACATAGAACAGAGGTATAACATCTCTGAACTATTAGAACTATTAGAGAGGTAGAACTACTAAGACTACTAGAGAGGTAAACCTACTCTGAACTACTACAGAGGTTGAACTACTAGAGAGGCTGAACTATTAGTACTACCAGAGAAGTAGAACTACTAGAACTATTAGCGAAGTAGAACTACTCTAAAGTACTAGAACTACTAGAGAAGTAGAACTATTAGAACTACTAGAAAGGAAGAAGTACTCGAACTACTAGAGAGGTAGAACTACTTTGAATTTCTAGAATTACAAGAGAGGTAAAACTACTAGAACTACTAGAGCTGTTGAACTACTAGAAATACTGGAGAGGTAGAACTACTAGAGGTCTAAACTACTCTCTAATAGTTTAGAACTATTGGAGAGGTAGAACTACTCTGAACTAATAGAGGAAGAACTACTCTGATATACTAGAACTACCCTGAACTACTAGAACTACTCTGAACTACTAGAACTAATAGAGAGGTAGAACTACCCTAAACTACTAGAAGTGTGGCCACTGAGGCGGGAGACACTATGGCCTTATCCTGGATGTGAACAAAAAGGCTGATCAGACGGACAGTTTCCACTCATATGAATTACTCACACTATCCTCCCCTTTACTCACACTCTCCTGCCCCTTACTCCCACATTCCTGCCACTTACTCACACTCTCCTGCCCCCTTACTCACACTATCCTCCCCTTTTCTCACACTCTCCTGCCCCTTACTCCCACATTCCTGCCACTTACTCACACTCTCCTGCCCCCTTACTCACACTATCCTGCCACTTACTCACACTCTCCTGCCCCCTTACTCACACTATCCTGCCACTTACTTACACTCTCCTGCCCCTTACTCCCACATTCCTGCCACTTACCCACACTCTCCTGGCTCCTTATTCACACTCTCTTGCCCTTTACTCATATTATCTTGCCCGTTACTCACACTCACCTGCCGAATAGGATCTCCACGGTCTATATACAAGGCGGTTTCTCAGATAACATTCCAATTCGAAAAAGTGTCCAACAAGGCTCCATTCTAAGCCCAAACGTTTTTGCTGCCTACTTAGCCTTACGATACCAAACAGCCGCCCCCGTTCACCTCTCTATGCGTCTGCAGATGATTTAACACTGTATTATTCAGACAATACCTTACTTAATACAGTTTCAACGATGCAAACAGCAGTTGACCACCTGACTGTTTGGACACAACAATAGAGCTTCTACGTTAGTACTACCAAGACCTGTTACCAGATTTTCACTAAAAAATGACTTGTTCATCTACCCACCCTCAATACACAACACTCCCATCCAACACGTACGAGAACATGCATACCTTGGCATGCACTTCGACTCGCCCTCACTCACCTGTAAAGCACACACTCAGCACCTTAAACAGACAACACTACCACGACTCGCCATATATAAACCCCTCACTGGCACCACCTGGGGACCATACCATAAAATTGTGTTCCCTTCTATTCAACCAACATTCGCAGTCAACTAGACTATTGCTGCCAGGCATATGCTTCGGCTGCGCCTACTGACCTACAGAGCCTTGAGGTCATACAAAACAATGCCATACGACTTATATGTGGCACTATGTGTTCCACTCCTGTCCTCGGCCTACATGGGGACACGGGCCTCACAAGCCACCAGACGAGACATAATGTGTGCCAACAACCTGTCACTCTGCACTACTGCTCACCAGACACATTAACAATTAACCCAACAGTTAGCCAAACATAACCCCGCGTCCCCACCAATCATTTACAACCTTACCCTCATACGGGCTACCAATAACCTCAATATAGACATCACTTTACTTCAGAGCTGTAAAACTTACTCTTCCCCCCTTTTCCACCTTGGCTTTATACAACTCCTAAAACATCAATACAACTGGAAGACAACATTCCAAAGTCTGCACCAAACTCAGCCATAGCCTCAGTCTTTGTCTCAACGATGAAAAATTGCTACCCAAATACCACAGTGCAACCCGTTCTCGCAAATTTAATAAGTCAATATTGACTTATTAAATATGTGCATAGGTGACATACTAAACATAATAGATACCCTTAAAAAGATTCATAAAAAACACCGACCTTACCTAACCTTGTTAGTATCTTAAGATAAGCATCTTATTGCTTCGTAATTACAATTATTACCTAACCTATAATAGGTATAGGTTAAGTAATAATTGTAATTACGAAGCAATAAGATGCTTATCTTAAGATACTAACAAGGTTAGGTAAGGTCGGTGTTTTCTATGAATCTTTTTAGGGGTATCTATTATGTTTAGTATATCACCTATGCACGTAGTTAATAAGTCAATATTGACTTTACGAATTTGCGAGAACGGGTTGCACAGTGATATATACAGATGGATCTCGCATCATCATGAACAACGTCCCCTCGGTCATTAGCGCTGTATGGATACCGGAATACCATCTTAAGCAGGGATGGCGGTTACCAAACCAACTATCTGTTTTCACAGCTGAATTATTTGCCTTATATCAAGCTCTCCAAATAATCACAACATTACCAGTTGGGATATATACAATCTGTACTGACTCCAAGAGTGCGATTCAAGCAATTACGTACTCCACATCGCGCAAAGAATTTGTCCACCCATGCCATCAACCTCTCCCTGAACATCTATTGAAAGGTCAGGATATCTTTATCCAATGGGTCCCAGCGAGTTGTGGTATACTCCATTATGAACGTGTAGACCAACTGGCTAAAGACATTCACGACAGACTCTACATTACCCTCATCCAATTCCTCATGTTGCATGTAAAGGAGCCTTCCAAGGTACTATCACCCAAGATTTTTGTAACGAAATGGAAAACGTCATGCTCGTCTCTATACTATGGATCCATAAGAAGAAATGGGAAACTTGTCAACACGTCCCCGTGGTGTAGTAGTAAAATACTCGCCTAGTGCTTCACGAGCAGTTTCACCTGGGTTCGTATCTTGGCCGGGAAGGATTGACTAGGCGCCAATCCTCATGGCTCAAGAAGCAGCCTCTGCTCACCCAGCAGTGAATGGGTACCTGGCTGTTAAACGATTTGGCGGGTCGAATTCCAGGGAAAATTAGGAATAAGGACATGCCCGAAACGCTGTCCATGCCCCTTACTCTCTCTTGATAAGGGGCTTTACAAGAATGTAAGAATTCTTGTATATATAAATAAAAATATGTCAGGTATAAAACCAGAGAAATTGATACAACGGTGACCCAGATTAAGTTTTTCATAACAGCAAATTCTAGTACATCCGTAAACTTTAAACTGAAAGTCTGGATGGGCCTCAGGAGGAAAGGACTGCTTAGCTAACACGCTAAGTGTAGTAAGCAGTTCAGACCTCACTCTAGAAATCATAGAAAAGTTATGAGGGACGAGCAAATACCGAGACCTCAAAAGTTTGAGATCCCTTATCACTAGGCCGTTGACCTTCATTCACAGGAGCGAATCTAACGAGTAGGTCACGGGAACTCACAACAATATTTTGTTATGTGGTGCTATGAATTCAGCTCAAGTCTGAAGAAGCAGTCTCAAATAAATAGCAATAATTTCAGGCATCGTGGCAGAATATATGTAAATCATTAATAGTGCAAGGTGTAACAAAAGATAGCGTTCTACTTCTAGGCTGGTTCTTCCTCGAATAAAATTAATAACTCTTACTAAGGTATAAACATTAAATAAATTGGTTAGTAGCAAGAATATTATATGATGGTTAAACAAGAAATCATTCTCATTTAAAGTTCATGAGGCTATCAAATTGTACTAGATTTCCTAAATCATGTAAATTTATATTCTTAAATGACTACTAGTTCTTTACCGTCACGTAATGAAATAAACTAAATTGAACTAATTCAACTGCTTAGCTGTGATAGTGAACAGAGATGCAGAGTCGTGATGGCGTCGTCTGGTACTTGCTGTAACACGTGTGCCCCGAGCGTGGAGTGGGAAAATGAGGAGACCATGGCAGCTTCAACACAGGCTGAAATTCCAACTAAATGTACAAATTGTTTATATCAGATAAATTGTGTCATCACTATTCATTAGGAGGGACAGAGCACCTTATGGACGTACTTGTTGCTTGGGGAGGTCTTGTGGTGTAACAATGGACAGTGTTTTAAAATTAAAAGAGCTCAGTTAAAATTATGAAAACACTTAACCTGCTGGTTGTCCACCTATGCAATCCTTGGATCGCTACTAGGCCAATTAATAGCAAGGGCCTGACGTAGAATTGTTGGTAATTCGCCTCTCCCCGGACGCTCGTGTCACAATTCTGGTGGCGTCTCTAGCAATGGCGTCGCTACGAATGGCGTTGCTACGCCTCCGTCTCCCTCAACTCCCCTCTCACGCATTCGCAATAGAATTTAGTAAGGACATAATTTTTTTTGTGTAATTACTTTACTTAATGCGTTAATGAGAACAGGGTGGCAATTGTAGGGAATTAAATATTATCTATATTCTCGTTAAATGGTATTAGTCGAGAAATGGAGAGAATTTCTATTTCCTCCATAGCGTTTGGATATAACAGATAAAACTGTTAAATAGTGTTAATTTAAATCAATAACTCGTGATTATTGAATCACTAGTCATAATATTATCAGAGATTAATTCTTATAAAGAATACTGATAAAAGTTGAGAATATTATTCAATTCTCTAACATGTTGGTAATAATTATGTCCTGCTGGACATTATCTGACGCAATATGCTTCTCAATGTCGCGAGAATTTCATTAAATGACGCACAGATAGAGAAATATTAATTTATGTTAGCACTACAGTTAGCAGAGTTAATAGTTACTGTACTTAGTATACAATAGTGATGTATTATGATACAATAGGAATGTATCAGTGTTGGAAATTTCCAACAACATTAATACTGACGTGAGAATCACGTTAATTCACTGCCGACAGCAGTCAGCATTATCACTTACGTTAATTTAATCTTGTCTCCTACAGACAAGGCAAATTGTCACAACTGTCATTCGTAACTCGGAATTACAGACACTTGACCCGTCAGCATTCAGTGAGCAATCCCCTTAATTCCTGTACTTCAGAGAGCTAATTAATCCCAGCATGAGTTATTTTATCAGATACTATCACCCACTCAATAGTTTACTACAATCATATGTCCAAAGTGCTATGAGGTCGGCAATTACCCATAACTGTCATGAGCAATCAATTACTATCCCACAGATCACTAATTATTTATACACGAATACGTTACCCCTCAACACTGTCTCAGCAGTTATAACATCAATGGAGTGAATTCCCTCTGGAGTACTACTTACTCCGATTAGAGTTCCACCTGAGCAGCCGTAGGGTGAAGACGTGTCGTCTGAACACTCCGGCAGTTTGGGGAGGTTGCAGTTTTCGCCGGCTGGGGGTGTTGGGGTCTCTTACCCTCCCTGTCCAGTGTTGTTGCCTGCCTGGCTGCGTGCTGACGTGGCCGTTTAGACATGGGGGGCCTGGCCATTCCTCCTGTGTTACGGGTAAATTCCGTGGGCCTGGAATTCACGTGTAAGGCTGGTTATCCGGCCACTGAGTTAGTTATGTGCGACATGCTTCGTGTCCCGGTGGAAGCTGTGTATGGCGTTGAGCTTGTTACGGCCCACCGGGTGATTGTCAAGTTCGTGGGGGAGGAGGTGTATCGGGATTTCCTCCGGCGGAACGAGGGGCGTTCATTACAGTTGCCGGATGGCGCCGGCTCCGTTACAATCTCGGACCGAAGTGGTGCCCTGACATATGTCAGTGTGCACGGTGCGCCCCTGGAGTGCCCTGAAGACCTTCTCCGGCGCTTCTTCGGGAGGTATGGTGTAGTCATCAGTGTGCGGGTGAACAAGCTCGGGGAAGTATGCTGGGAAGCAGACGAACGTCCGTACATTAGGTATGCGCCTGCGGTCGGATATCCCATCTTCTGTCCGGCTGCTGGGCTACTACGTTCGGGTGTACTATGCCCGGCAGCCCCGTACTTGTTTCCGGTGTGGCCAGTTGGGGCATCAGGCTGCCGGGTGCTCTGAGACACCTGCTGCACCCATTAACTTATTCCAGGAGGAGGATTTCCCGCCGCTCCCTCAGGGCGTGGATTCCGGAGATGAAGTGGAGCAGGTCCCAGTCGCTGCTGATGCGGCCCCTCCTGCGTCACCCGACATGCCCCCGGTGCTTGTTGTCCCTCAGCCGAGTGCGTCTGCGTCTTCCTCGACTCCTGCTGCTGCGCCTGGTCCTGCACCCTCGCCAGGTGTTCCGGCTGTGCTGGGTGTTGGGGGGGGGCTGCGGAGCATCCTGTTGTGTGCGGCCCGGTTTCCCATGTGGTTGAGGCTGCTGCAGTACTGCGACGGGCGTTGGTTCGCCCGGTTCGTGAGGGCCGTGGTTCTGGGTCCGCCTCCGGCTGTGAGGATGTGCGGCCAGTGCCCAAGCGTTCTAGGCGCTCTTCTACTGCTTGGGCTGATGTGGAGGACTACGACGCGGGTGGAGCTTCGGGAGATGGTGTGGCGATTCTGGGTGCCTCATGCTCTACGACGCTGGTGGTGGCTGATGTTCATGTATCAGCTGTTGACGATGATTGTGCGTCTAATTTACCTCCTGTTCTTTCTCCTGCAGAAGGTTCTCCGCAGTGGGAGGTGGTTGCTCCTACAGGCGTGGATGGTGTGGATCCTGGTGCGAGCCGAGGCATCAAGCTGGTGCTGAAAAAGGATGCCAAGCGTGGGGGTCCCAGCAGATACAACGTTCGGTGGTTGACGAGGGGGCCCTGTGAGGCAGCTGAGGAGGCTCCTAGTGTGCTGCCCATTGCCCGGCCTCATAGGAAGGTGCCTCTCCCTCTCATCTTGGCCTCCGGAGTGGCGAATGATGCTGACCATCCGTTGAGTTTTGATATTGTTGACCGTGTGCGTCCTGATCCGTGGTGCCCTTCTACCATCTAGATTCGTTGGGCTAAGTGTTTTATTGTAGGTGTGCCAGAGTTAATGCCTGATCCTCGTACGCTCAATAGTGCTCATGTTTCGGAGGACATTATGCTCCTTTGGGAGGCGTATTGTATTCGCTTCCCGGCGGACGAGTGACCGGACAAGTATGAGATCTTTTCGTAGTCTGTGTGCTTGCTGTGTGTTTGGTGTGGTGTTGTGATGTTTTGTTGTATTTTTTCTTTTGTTTTCTTGTGTTTTTGATGTCGGCCCTTCAGGCCGGTGTTTTGTGACTTTGTATGGTTGTGTATTAATTTGTTTGTTTCTTGATGTACTTTGTTGTTGCATTCTTGGTCCTTCAGGCTAGTTGTTGTGTTTATGCCTGATTTGTTTTCAGGTGTGCGTGTTTATTGTAATTGTTTATTTTGGCCTCGCCTTTTGTTTACGGGGCGGATGGCTTGGTGTGTGTTTTTTTTATTCATGTCTTGATTTTATGTTGCTTTACCTGTTGTACGTGTTTGGACAGTCTTGTGTTAGCACTGTTCTGTTTCCTGCTATGCCTCTTGTTGTATGTTTTGTTTTTCTGGAGGTGTTGTTTTGTACTGTGACTGTTGGATTGCCATTGTATTCTGTTTTGTGCTTTGATGTATGCTGTATTTTTTGTTTTTCTTGTGTATGTGTTTTGTTGTGCTATGCTGTCGGCCCTTCTGGCTGGTGGTCTGTTGTTTTCCTTTATGTATTCTGTACTTTTATTGTATTTAATTTGCATGCTCTGCATGTAAAAATAAAAAAAAATAAAAAAAAACTTACTCCGATTAACTCAGGTGACTAGTTACATGTCCCATGGACCGATAACTAATCACTACGTCTACGTTACTTATCAAAGACTTTACTCTCCCAAGAGTCAATGAAATTACCTGTCTAACTGACAGACACTTAATAAACAGTCATTACGTTAATGCAAACAATGTAACCTTCATGTGAGTCGATCAAACCCTGATCAGAGTTAACTACCTTGATTTCCGTGAACTCTTAATTACCTGTCCTACTAACAGATAATTTGCAACAGACAGTTACTTAATGCAAGCTTGCATCCCTACCGGAATTTCTATACCACTGTCTGACTTCGCCTGAAGTTGCCTGATGGGCCTCAATCCCTTGATCGACCAATCAGCTGTCTCTTGGAAAGATAATTAACCCTAACGTATCTACGTTAACTCAAACTGTTTTGCACAACAATTCCCCCTCCCCATCAGGCCCGTTGGCGTCGTGAGGGGGTTTGGTGGACGGCTGCCGGAGTGTGATGCTCCGTTGGGCAGTCCTCTGTCCTTTTCTGGCCTTGCACTCCTGCTGCTGTCTTCTCCAATTGTGCCGGATCGCTTTTCCTTTTCCTTATGTTTCGTTTTTCTGCCCCCTCTTCTCCTATCTGCTTGTCGTTTCCTGCCGACCTTTTGCTTGTTTTGGATTATTTCTTTGGACTTCTTCTATTTTGACGCCCGGGTGCTTGAGGAGGCATACTCTTGCACCCGTAGAACTGTAGTATCCAACGTCTCGAGCGAGGGGAACCTTTTATTGTCAATCCCCCTTTCGTCGCTGAACCCGATCTCGACGGACTGACGGTTCTTAAGGTGGCGTTTGTGGGGCGTATACTCACGACGCACCCCTAGGGGGCCCCGGCATGATCGGCGATAGCTTCCTTTTGGGTGTCCTGCCTCTAATTGTGGCTCCATGGTGGGTATGGGGGCACATTCGTGGATGAATTTGTCACTTTTCGTCTCTATGTCGTTGAATGTTTCCGTTGTACCCTCTCAGGCTCGTGGGGTGGGCGACCAAGCCACCGAGTCGGCCTGTATTGGAAGACCAGGCTCTGTAGCTCCCGCTGCGTTGGGCCCCGACCTTGCTCCTCCTTTGACCGTCCTGACTTCTTCCCCCAGCTCCCCTCCCTCCTCTGTGGTTGGGTCGAGCCTCCAGCCCCCGGTGGTGACCACTTCGTCCCCTGGTGTGGCTAAGTCTTTCGTTGTGACTACTGCGCCTTTTGACCCCTCTCTCTCTCTCTAGGGGTTCTCAACGCCGTTCCCGCCCCAACCGCACTCGCTCGATTCCTTCCCGTGCTAATGCGTATCAGGCCTTGTTTGGTCCTGCTTCATGGGCCAAATACTTTGATCTCCTCCCTCTTGATTCTGCGCCTCCTGACGATTTCTCCCTCCATCGGCATCTTGTAGATTCCGTGGATGCGTCTGTTACTTTCAACCCCACTCGTCTCGGTACACGTGTCGTTGCTGCTCCTTCTCAGGATGCGGCTTCCCGCTTGGCTGCCTTATCTTGCCTTGGCGAGATCCCTGTTCGGGTCTCCAAGAACGTTCAGATGAATGCCAGTGTTGGCACTATTCTCCTCCCACCCCATGTTGCAACCGGTGTTCGGAATCTGCAGGATTGCCACGATGATATTCGGCATATCCTTGATGCCCAAGGCCATTCTGTCCTCCAGGTTGACTCGTTTACTCGTTCCCCTCGTGGTCGTCGCCGTCAACCCCTTCGCGTTGTGAAGATCACCTTTGATGGTAGGACCCTTCCATCCTCTGTCATTCTTGCTGGTGCTAGGTGCTCTGTCCAGGAGTATATTCCTTCTCCTCGACTTTGTAACAAGTGCTGGAGGTTTGGGCATGGTGCCCTCCGCTGCTCTGGGACTGTCTCTCTCTGTCCTTTGTGTGGGAGTGAAGGTCACTCTAAGTCGGAGTGCACTTCTCCCCAGGCTCGTTGCCTCAACTGCGGTGAGGCCCATCCTACCTTCTCCCGTGCGTGTGTCCATTACAAGCTTGAGGCAGCCGTCTTCAACTTGAAGCACCGGGAGCGTTTATCTTTTCCTAAGGCGAGACGCCAGGTTCGCCGGCTCCCGCCTTTTGCTAATATCTCTTATGCTCACGTGTTGCACTCTTCCTCTCCTCGTCCTTCCCGCCTTCCTCAGACTCACAACCGTTTCCGGGCCTTGGACCCTGATGCGCCCACTGCCCCCTCCTTTGTTCCTTTGGGTTCTCTCCCGAAGGATCCTCCTCCTGGTCCTCTGTCTGGACCACAATTTTGCCGATGATACGAAAATCGGCAGGGAAATTAATTCGGAGGAGGACTCACTATCACTTCTCCATCTATCGGCTCTCCCCACCGCCTGTCGGTGCAGGCGGATGTCCATCGCTCTCCTAACGGCCGTCGTGTGTGCTCTCGTTCGGCTTCTCCTGTTGAGACACTGGAATCCGTTGCCCGGTACTTAGTTGCTGGGACACCGGTCTCTTTAAGTCAGAAGCGAAAGCCTGGCTCCTCTCCTTCCTCTTCCCCGGCGGGTAAGAAGGCTTCGCTTTCTTCCTCAGCTCCTACTTCTGGCTCTGTTGCTCCTTCCCCTCCCGTTTCAGTGATTGCGCCCCCTGTTCCTGCTATGGAGGTTTCTTTGGCCCCTGCTTCCCTTTCGGTTGCTGCTCTTGCTGAGGTGCGCTCCCCTCTTTCTACTCCCCCTCTTCCTGCTGCTGTCCTTGACTGCTCCTCTCCGTTGTCTCCTCCTCTTCCTCCTCCTCCTCCTCCTCCTCCGGACCCCGCCCGCCCACCTCCGGACTCGCACCCTTTCTTGTCTTGATCTTTCTCTCTGCTCTTCTTCTCTTTACTTAGATTTCACGTGGCAGGTTCTTGATGACCTCCATGGAAGTGATCATTTCCTCATCCTTGTTTTCTTTTTCTCTTTTCGCCCTTCCCTCTCTTTCCCTAGGTGGCAGTTTGCTAAGGCAGACTGGACCCTATTTACCCTCAGTGCTGCTCTCTCTGACCTCTCCCTTCTGCCTCTCTCTCGCGCTCTCCTCCTTTTTCATGACACTGTCTTCAACGCTGCCCTCCGCTCTATTCCTCGCTCTTCCTCTCGGGGTCCACGGAAGTGCGTTCCCTGGTGGAATGTGGACTGTGCTCGGGCTGTCCGCTGTAAGCGTGCAGCCTGGAAGAGGCACCGCCGTAGGCAGACGACCGATTCTTTTCTTTTCTTTCGGAAAGCGAGTGCGGTAGCCCGTAGGGCCATCTGTACGGCTAAACGTGAATGTTGGGCATCTTATGTCTCAACAATTACGTCCGAAACCCCTCTGGCCCAGATCTGGAAGCGTATCCGCAAGATAGCGGGTAAGTTCGTTCCCGATGTTTCACCGGTCCTTCACCTCCATGATACTCTTGTGGCGGACCCGTTGCAGGTTGCTTCCGAACTAGGTTCCCACTTTTCTTCTGTTAGCTCTGGTCTTCATCTTCCCCAATCTTTCCTTCTTCGTAAACCTGTCCTTGAGTCTCGTCCTTTAGATTTCTGCACTCATCTTCAGCTTCCCTATAATGATCCCTTCTCTCTCTCTGAACTTCGTTCTGCCCTGGCCCTCTGCGGTTCTACGGCGGCGGGCTCCGATGGTATTCATTATGAGATGCTTCGCCATCTCCCTCCGGCCACGTCTCAGTATTTACTGAGTCTGTATAATCGGATCTGGGAGTCGTCGTCAGTCCCTGAGGACTGGCTCGATGCCGTTGTCCTCCCTGTTCGCAAACCGGGGTCTCTGGGTACTTCCCCTAAGGACTTTCACCCTATTGCTCTCACAAGTTGTGTCTGCAAACTCTTTGAGCGTATGGTTAACGTTCGTCTGATGTGGTTCCTGGAACACCATCACCTTCTCTCCCCTTCTCAATTTGGTTTCCGCAAGTGCCGCAGCATGGCAGATGTCCTGGTGAACTTGGAGGTCTATATTCGTACTGCTTTTGCTGCGAAGACCTCCGTTGTTGCCGTCCTTTTTGACCTGGAAAAGGCTTACGACACCACTTGGCGTTATCATATCCTATCTCAACTTCATTCTTTTGGCCTTCGTGGTCATCTCCCTCTCTTTCTCCGCAGCTTCCTCTCTCGTCGTTCCTTTCGGGTGCGCCTTGGTACCGCGCTCTCTCCCTCTTTTCAGCAATACGAAGGTGTGCCCCAGGGTAGTGTTCTGAGCACTACTCTTTTTCTGGTTGCCCTCAATGGTCTTCTTTCCTCTCTTCCTTCTGGTGTCTTCTCCGCTCTCTATGTCGATGATCTTACCCTTTGTTGTCAGGGTGATGATTCGCCTCTCCTTCAACGCCGGCTTCAACTTGCAATTGATGCCGTGTCGTCTTGGGCCACTGATCATGGCTTCAAGTTCTCTACTTCTAAGACTTGTGCCATGACATTTACGCGGAAACGGGTTGTTCTTCGTCCCTCTTTGTCACTTTATGGTCATCCCCTTGAATACAAAGATTCCACGAAGCTTTCGGGGTTATTCCTTGACACTCGTTTGTCTTGGTCTCCCCATATCTCTTACCTCCGTGTTGAGTGCTCTAAGGCCCTTACCCTCCTTCGGGTCTTGTCCCATACATCTTGGGGGGCAGATAGGCGCACTCTCCTTGCTTTACATTCCTCTCTCGTCCTGTCTAAGCTCGATTATGGTTGCCCTGCTTACTCGTCTGCTTCTCCTTCTACTCTTCGCCGTCTTGATGCTTTGCACCATACTGGGTTGCGCCTCAGTTCTGGTGCCTTTCGTTCGACTCCCGTCCTTAGCTTGTATGTTGACACTGGCTTCCTGTCTCTCCAGGACCGCCGTGATCGCTACTGTCTTTGCTATCTTGCGCGGTCCTTGCAACATCCTTCCTCTCGCCTCTTTCGTGCTTTAACTTTTACCCCTCCTGCGGTTCCTGTTCCTCTTCACCACCTCCCTCTTTCTGTCCGGTTATCTCGCCTGCAGGATTCTCTTTCCGTTCGTATTTCTGATGTTTCTCCTCGTGTTGTTCCTTCTTTGCCCCCGTGGAGGGTCCCTCTTCCGCGGTTTTGTACATCCTTGACCCGTATCACTAAAGCTTTTACCCCTCCTACGGTTCTAAAACGCCTTTTCCTCGAGCACTTTTCTTCTCACTCCCGCTCCGTTTCTGTCTTCACCGATGGGTCTAAGTCAGCGGACGGTGTTGGTTACTCTGTTGTTTTTCCTGATCGCACTTATATGTGTCGCTTGCCTCCGGAGACTAGCATCTTTACAGCGGAACTTTATGCTATTCTCTATGCTCTTCGTCTCCTGCTTTCTCGTTGTCAGTCTTCCTTTGTAGTTGTTGTTGACTCTCGTAGTGCCCTCATGGCTCTCGGGTCCTTTAATCCGGTTCATCCAGTGGTTGTCGAGATCCAGCATTGGCTGTTTCTCGTTCACAGTAAATTTAAGTCAGTTGAGTTTTGTTGGGTTCCCAGCCATATTGGTGTGTCTTTAAATGAGCGTGCGGATGCTGCCGCCAAGGAAGCTGTCCGCTCTTGTCCCATCTCTCGTAAAGGCATTCCGTATTCCGACTTTTACCCGGTTATCCATTCCTCAGTCCTTACCCATTGGCGGGCTTCTTGGTTGTCTGTTACTGGTAACAAGCTACGTACTCTTAAATGTTGTGTTTCCTCGTGGCAGTCCTCCTTCCACCGTAACCGGCGGTGGGAAACAGCTCTGGCGAGGTTGCGTATTGGCCATACTCGCTTAACCCATGGTCACTTGATGGAGCGCCGCCCTGCTCCTTATTGTCCTAGTTTCATTGTCCCTCTTACGGTCGTGCATGTCCTTCTTGAATGTCCTGACTTCCAGGACGAGCGTGTGTCTTGCTTTCCGACCGCCCCTCGCGGTCACGTGTCCCTCGATAGAATTCTTGGTGACTCGGATACTTTTGATATCGTTCGCCTTATGCGTTTTTGTTCTCGTATTGGCATCCTTGGTGATATTTAGCGCTCTCTGATTATTTTGCGTATTTGATGGTGCTACATAGCCTTCCCGGTTTGGTGCCTTCTTTTGATAATTACTTACTTACTTGCACAACAATTCCTCTGTAAGCAATGGGTGTTCCCTTGGTGATGTCACGTGACGTTAATAACCCTCAGCTAAACTGAAAAACCCTTTCACTGAATCCTGAACTTCGATCTACAGAGAATAATAATACAAAGTACTCGTCCCACTAACGAGTGCACCCACGACACAATAACACAACACTCGGTGATCTAATAACACAAATTAGAATCACGGCCCAAACAATTGCAACTAACTGCAATAACAATTACTCAAACCACAGTAATAACACACTCGGTGGTATAATAAACTCAATTAGAATCACAACACAAGCAATTGCAATCCGCTGCAATAACAGTTACTGAAAAACACAGTAATAACACTCGGCTTCGTGACACTATAATTATATATCATACCCACTTACCTCACTTGAAGCTCTTTGCTATTAAACGCTGTGTGGAACACTTGGGAGATAATCACTCTCCTAAACAACATGGGCAAGTGATTAGCGATCCCACGGATCGATAATTACTCCCATGAACTTACGCAACTCGACAGAGCTGTCTCTCCCGACAGCGGCGTCAATCACTCTTCACCACAAATGCACCAAATTATGTTAACCGGTCAGCTACACATATACATAAATTACACTTGTCACGGCCTAGGGACACTCAATACGCTTGTAATAAACACACACTGGTAACACTCCACAATATCCTATACCAGAAGAACCCCAGTGTTACAGCAGTTACACTACCTTCAAGACTGATGACTGGAACTGGATCTCATGAAATGGACTTTACATGTGGACATGGGAAAATGGCATACACAATTCACCTAGAAATGTAATCAACACACAACCCCACCAGTATGGAGTATAATAACTCTTGGACGGCCCTACCTGTCCAACTTTACTACACAGCTGAATGTGGTTTCCCGTGTTACCAAACACACACACACACACATACACACACACACGTCTGCACACATACATTCAGTTCAAGCCCTCCTTGACTGACAACATGATAAATAGGCGAATCTCACGCACACCACACTTCCCGTTCACCTAACATTGTCTCTATAGAGACAATATGGGCGGATCACCTGACCTCGAAATCAGGCTTAGAGATAAAAATCGCCAATACAACACAAGGGGTACTCACTCAGTTACATAGGCCAGCCTACAGACATACTTCCCCATGTAAACATAAAGACTGAAGCACTGTAGTCTTGAAGATCAGCGGCGTCCACCTCCCCAAGGTGATGCGGGTTAGGCTAGGAGTGGCCTATGACGGAGTACACAGGGCTGGATACAGCTAGTACCCGCCCTCACTTGCTGGCTTAATCCCTCCCTCAGGGCGATAACAGACATTACGTTAAGCAAGGGCGTGCTTGCTAAAAAAAAAAGGCAAATACGGCGAACGACAATGGCTCACACGTGGACCGAAATTCCCACGAATTTCTAGTGGCAAAACCGCAGTCAACACTGACTAGTCTTCCCAGATATCTCAACTGCTCAGAGACTGAAGCAAATCAGGTGAAGTCTGATGATAACTGGAGGTGGGGATTCACGACACAGTTCGTCACTCCTGCACGTGTGGTTTACCCACTGCTACTTTTCCAGTCTTGTAAACTTTCCTGTTATTACATGCAAATACGACGAGTTCCCGTATTCTGCCCATTCCCTTCGGACACACGTCAATATCGCGAGAATGTAAAGCGGAAACCACTACAGATGGTAATTTTACTTGGTGGCCGACCAAGCGAAAATTACATCTAGCTTACACTAGTGGTTAGGACTGAATGGCGTCTTGGAGCCAGGGCGGGAAGATACTAGTCTACTGGTCCCTCCTCCAACTAACCAATCACAGAGCCGTGCACCTTGGTCTAATGCCCTTAGCCGATCATGGCTTCTCCTTGATTGGCTCGCTGTGGTGACGTCACACGGCGTCTGTCTTGGTTACCATGGGAACGGCCCCGGGCGGCTGCCACCTCACGGCTTCCTCCATGTGCACCTCTTGACTCACCCAAGCTTGCAGTAACACTGCTACTCTCTCTAACGGATTCCAGAAATGCGTTGCAATGGCCATTGGAACATTTGAAATGCTGATGGCCTGGGCCTTCCAACGAGTCTAAGCACCTGATTTCTCGTGTACAGATTACCAAATCTAGAATGAGTGTACGGCCATTTAAACACCTGGGTTCATGACAACGCTTGTACACCCCACACTCTAGTAGAAGATTTAACTGGTGAAAACCCATACCTTTCATCACCCACACTTAAAAATATAATTTCCTGGAAGAAAATTTTATTGATCACACCAGCCAGCTTCTATTAGTGCATTCCCAGGTGCAGCAGTGGCTGGGTGTTGGGTGTGGATGTTCCTCCATTTTCTAATTCGTTGGTGGCCTGCGGGTCATGGTGTGACGTCACCGGTTCATCCAGGATGGTGCTGCCTGACCTTAGGACGAGGTCATGCTCGGTTCTGGGTCCAGACTGAGGCCGGCTCAATGCCTCGCAACCTCCCGTTCGTCAGACCTTGCACTTCCGCCCTTGGTCTGTGTCATGCTAGACACATGGGTAGCACACTGGAGTGGACTTACCGGTGAGGTACATTCTTCACTCCTATCCAATCCTACCGACTCATTTCCGACAGTTACCAGTCTGTCATTTCTTCCGGTTGACTGGATCTTTCTTCCTATCCCTCTGTCACTCTCAGACCACCGACTGAGTTATCTGGGCGAAGGTCTCCTCCTCAGCTGTTAGACCTTTCACCTCACTGAGCACAAGGTCCCTGGCCTGCTCTTTCTTCAACCTCACAGCACCCGTTCGTTTTGACTGAGCGATTTTCCAGAAGTCTGAGAGATTAGTACAGTGAATCCATTTCACCTCTGGGAGCCACAGCTACCTTAGCCTTACCACTCGTGGAAGCAGCATTAACGTCAACCAGACGCTTCTCTTTCTGAGCAGCCCCTAACCCTCCCGGGTCCAGCTGGTTGGCGGGTCGTGGCAGGATCAGGTGATCTTGGCCCCACTCGTTCCGTTGGGTTCACTTCCCTTTTCTGTGAAATGAAAGAAGGAAACCCGCTCTTTTTTTTCTCTTGCCTGATGCCACTGTTCTTTTGCCTTGTAGGAGGCGACCTTGACTCGGCCAGCTGGCAGGCGTGTGACTTCGCCGTCAGCTGGTGAGGACCGTTTGGGTCCACCTGAGTCAGTTCTCGTTTTCTGTGGATCAGAGAGAGAAGGACTGCTCCAGTTTCCTTTCACCTGCTGCCTTTGTTTCTTCGCCTGGGCAGCAGCGGTCTCATCTCGACCGGCTGGCTGGCACTTGGTGTCATCAACAACTGGCTTATCCTTCCTCTCACATGTCTTTGTTTCCTCTGGGTCATTTCCAGAGGACAGACCTTTCTGGTTCTCTACACCCGGAGTATTTCCTATCAAAAGTGCACTGCCGCTCTGCATTGTGCAACCTTTATCTTGCCCTTGACGTAAGGAGTGTCTACCCTCACAGACACCTCTACCATGTCCTTACCAGTGCCATCTGGTAAGGCCTGTTCTTCTGCCAGGCTCAACTAGATCGCCCTGACCATGTTAGCAGTGGCACCTTTATCTTGAAAGACACTCGTCCATTGCCCATTAAGTAGTCTCTAAGTTATCTCGAGTGTGTGTCTTAGGGAGTTCCCTTCTTCCACGGTACACATACCTGCAACTTGTCCCTCGGTCACCTTCTTTTTAAACTTAGGCTTAGTGTCCCTCAGGCACTGAGCTGCTCGGTGACCTTTCATATTGCATGTGAAGCACCGAGGTCCCTGATCCTTGGGCTTCTGAGGGCTTCCCTTAGACTTACTTTCTTTAGGTCTTGCTCCACCCCCTGGGGCTTGAGCGAACTGTTTTCCCTCTGTTGAACTACCTTTATTCAACTGGTGGGCCTCTACCCACAGATTTGCCTGTTCAACCTTAGTCTCAAATCGATCTAGGTATGCATCCCTAGAATCGACTTTCTCGTCAAATGGTGACAAAGGAGGCCCCTCCACCTTCAGAGCTTGTACTACTGGGTTAGGTGCAGCAGGCGGGGTTTGAATCCCCATCCCTGCTTGAAATTGCAGCTTTGCAATCTCCAACTTAGTAAACCTTTCGTGGCAAGCATTCCACATGTTGGATACGAATCTGGCCTGACTCTCATCCTGGAGGTCCAAAGCAGCGCTCGTGCACCCCACACTCTAGTAGAAGATTTAGTTGGTGAAAACCCATGCCCTTACATTAAGGCTGGGATACACCAAACTAGCAGCACACAGCTCTAAATACAGAGCAGACATCAACGAACTTTGCGTCCACTGTTATGTGCCTGAAACAATCGAGCACTACCTCCTTTACGCTTTTCCACATATTAGTGCCACAGTCACCCTTAAAATACCTTTTAACATCGAGCATATATTAGGAGGCGACCTCTCATTACATATGAAACTTCAAGTAGTTAAAGGACTAGCTAAATATCTCCAATTAACCAACAAATTGCGAAGAACTCCTTGTCTGCCTGCCGGTGGAGGCAGACAGTGTTGTGGTGCGCTCCAGTTTTTGCCAGCCCATGATTGAGTGAGGGTGTTTGTGGGAACTCTTGAGTGCCCACGAACACTAGGCACAAGGCCCGATGTGGCCCACATGGCCACATTGGGTCATGTGGGCCAGTAGGATGGGGGTGCCATTTACCCCCTGTCCAGCAGGCCACTACGGCGGGGCTGGAATTCACCAGATCGGCATCCTACCCTGCGATCGAAGTAGTGCTGATTGCACTACTTCATTCTGCGCTTTGATGTGACGGAGATATGTGGTGTGCAGATTCTCTCCGACCACCAGACGGTGGTGAAGTTTGGTTTGCAGGCTGACTACTGGGATTTTGTCGGGCACTATGATGGGCGCTCCTTCCATCTGCCTGAGAATGGTGGTTCGGTGACTGTGTCGGATCAGAGTGGCGCAACAACGTATGTCGCCGTGCACTGGGCTCCGTTTGAGTTCCTCATGACCTTCTGTGGCATCACTTTGCCCGGTGTGGGTGGGTGTTAAGTGATCGGATGAACGTCTCCTCTGGTAGATGGATGGGCATCCCGAATGGGACGAGGACGTCAGCTATGCATCTGAATGAAGCTATGTGTCTGAAGGAAGCTATATACCATCTTCGGTCCAGCTCATGGGCTTCTCTGTGAGGATTTTCTATGCTGGCGAGCCCTGGACGTGATTTCACTGTGGATTGTCGGGGCACCAGGCTGCGGGATGCAGTGCTGGGGGTATGAACCTTGTAAACCTCTTTCAGAGAAGGTTTTTTTTCCTCTCTGGTGGTCCATGAGGACTCCATGTGTGCTGTTGGGGAGGTGTCTCGACCTTCCCTTGGGCTGGTGGGGTCGCCGGATGCTGTGGCCCCTCCCCCCATAGATAATGTTTGTGTAGGGGTCCTGTGGAGTGTGGACCCTCCTTCGATGCCTCTTCCTCTGTCCCAGACTCCTCCTCTGGCTACTGTGGCAGCGTGGGGGGGGGGCTGGTGCACCGGGTGGTGCCTGGTCCTGTGGTACCCATTGTAGTGCCTGTGGTGGTGCATGGTCCGGTGCCTCCAAGGGTCGCTGAGGCTGCGGTGTTGCATGGCCGGGTGGCGTGTGTCCGTGTGCCACCTCAACGTATTTATCCTAGATATGCTGTGGAGATGGTGGATGATTCTGATGATTTGTGGCCAGTTTCTAAATGTATGAGACCGGCTCTCAATTCATCCTCACAGCCTAGTTGTACCTCTTGGGCGAATGTGGGTGAATTTGAGAGTTTGCTGTCGTCGGAGAATGGTGATGGCGGGGGTGTGCAGCTGTTGCTGATGGCGTGCCTGCAGCTCCTGTGGCCACTATTGATGCTGTGGTGGGTCCGGTGGTGGGCCTTGTGGTGGGCCCGGTGGCGGATGGCCCGGTGGCGGATGTCCTGGGGGCGGGTGTCCCTGTGGTAAAGGCAGTGTGTTGTTGTGGGGAGGGGGGGGGATGTATTGCCTGTTTCTGTTTCTTCTCCGGTGTCTCCTGTGTTCCTGTGTTCCTGTGTTCCTGTGTTCCTGTGTTCGGTTGCTGGTTCCTCGGGTTGGGGGTTGTTGCCACAGTTGCGGTGAAATGTGCGGGGCGGGAGTTGGTGCTGGTTTTGAAAAAGGACTCAGTGCACAGGGGTCCCTTGTGCACTGGGCTGTCCTGGAATATATACGTTTCCCCCATCGCTTGTGTCACGGTGGGCCGCCCCCCACCCCCCCACCCCTACCCCACCCTAACGAAGGCCGAGTAGACGGTGTGGGATGCGTACTGTTTGAAATATCCTCCTCATCTGTTTCCTGATAAACACAGTGATTGTGTTTGTGAATTGTTTTGTTTCGTATAGTGCTTGTGTTCTCTTGATCATTTGTTTTCCCTGTTTTTTTATTGTGTGTTGAGTTTTGTGTGTGGCACTCCAGTGCCTTTTCTTTTAATGTCCTTATTTCTGTACATTGTTGACACCGATTACTACTGAAGACATGCCATTGTTTATGTGAAATCTAATTTGGTTATTAATTTTACAATAGTTCATTTAACTCTATAATCTCCACGTTCACATATTCATGTACTTGGTTTCATTTGTTCGTGCCTTAGTTTGCCTAAAGTAAATGTAGGATTTCTCAATGTATTGTTCTCTGTGTTGGTATTTTGTATTACTTGCTTTGTTCTCATCTTATTTCCCGCCAAACACACACCGAAACTACGACGTTGGTACAACGTTCGAACAAGTTTTAACACTTCCTAACCAGTTATAACAACCAGTATAGGAAGTTGTAACAACGTTCTAATACGTCATAAACACGTTAAGCCAAGATGTAACAACTTTATTACAAGTTGTAACAAGCGGAAAATAGAAACAGTTTAGGTTTGTACTTACAGGATTGTTCACACGTGTTCTTGCAAACAGAGTGGTAGACAGTTGGAACAAGTTAAGTGAGAAGGCGGTGGAGGCTAAAACCGTCAGTAGTTTCAAAGTGTTTTATGACAAAGATTGCTGGGAAGACGGGACACCACGAGCGTAGCTCTCATCCTGTAACTACACTTAGGTAATTACACACACACACACACACACACTATCTCACGCACAAAGAAATCCATGCCCAGACACAAACTAGCCAACACTCTTAACTTCAACAAACAATTCCTCCCGCCACACAAACAACACACTTCAAACAAAACAATTGTATACACTCTGGTCCGGGTTCAAATCGCAATTAGCGCCACTTCCGCTCCGGGGCGAGGTGGGCGGGGCGCCGCGCGCATTTTTGACGTGTCCGCCGCTCCCAGCCACCCCTATCACTCCCATGTCCTCACTACTCCCACTCCCATGTCCTCAGTACTCGCACTCTCACTCCCATGTCCTCAGTACTCCCACCCCCATGTCCTCAGTACTCCCACTCCCATGTCCTCAGCACTCTCACTCCCATGTCCTCAGTACTCCCACTCCCATGTCCTCAGTACTCCCACTCCCATGTCCTCAGTACTCCCACTCCCATGTCCTCAGTACTCTCACTCCCATGTCCTCAGTACTCCCACTCCCATGTCCTCAGTACTCCCACTCCCATGTCCTCAGTACTCACACTCCCATGTCCTCAGTACTTCCACTACCATGTCCTCAGTACTCCCACTCCCATGTCCTCAGTACTCCCACTCCCATGTCCCCAGCACTCTCACTCCCATGTCCTCAGTACTCCCACTCCCATGTCCTCAGTACTCCCACTCCCATGTCCTCAGTACTCCCACTCCCATGTCCTCAGTACTCCCATGTCCTCAGTACTCACACTCCCATGTCCTCAGTACTCCCACTCCCATGTCCTCAGTACTCTCACTCCCATGTCCTCAATACTCCCACTCCCATGTCCTCAGTACTCTCACTCCCATGTCCTCAGTACTCCACTCCCATGTCCTCAGTACTCCCACTCCCATGTCCTCAGTACTCTCACTCCCATGTCCTCAGTACTCTCACTCCCATGTCCTCAGTACTCCCACTGTCATTCCCCCACTAACCACCATCCCCACTAATTACACCACCCTCACTTAATATACCCTCCCACTAACCACGCCGTACTAAACACAACCCCACACTAACAACGACACCAAGCAATAACCACGACACCCCGCACTAACAATGCCAACTGCACTATCCATGCCACACCTCACTAACAACGCCACTTGTACTAACCACGCGATATCGCACTAACCACACCACCCTCGCACTAACCACGCCACTCGCATTAATCATGACACCCGCATTAACCACGTCACTCACACGAACCACGCCACCCGCACTAACCACGCCACCCGCACTAACCACAACACCCACATTAGCCATGCCATCCACACTAACAGTAGCGTAAATTGAGACCGGGCGCGTCACCTGTGGCCACCTGTCCCAGGTGAGCTCAGGGGGTTCCGTCTCAAGGGGTGCGAGAGATGCCCAGCTCGCCTGCTCATAGTCTCCTGGGACAGTCTACGTCTCCGTGTGTTTAAATGTGAAGTATGTGTGCCGGTGTGTTTATGTAGCGAGTAAAGGTGATTGTTGAAAGTGTATGTAATGCAAGCATAGAGTTGTACAGGTGTGTACGCTTAGGGAGCGTGTTAAGCATATGCCTCTAGATCTGAGCATGGATGGCTTTTAAGTTAATCATGCTTAGGAGACCGGGTGAGGTATGTGGAAGGTTAGGTTAGGGTTGTTGAGAAGGGGATGCCCTGCGCCAGGCTTTGAAGATTAACCGTGGGAAATATAAGAATAGCTCCCACGTGACCAAGCATGGTGTGCGTACCTCGTTGTACTTACCCTGTGTTATCAGCTGTCCACAATCCCTCACTTAGCTTCGGGGTGTAAAAACCAGACATTAACCAAAGGACGTCTGACGAGGTCTTCCTTATGTCAAGCCTCCAGCAGATCAAAGGCTGTTACCAGTCATTACACACACACACACACACACACACACACACACACACACACACACACACACACACACACACACACACACACTTACACACATTCACTTGTCAATCTGAGGGTAAGGAGCATAGCGAGACGTTTGGGGCATTACCCCGACTTGGTTCTACCCTCCAGGCCTCCCACACCTGACACAGTACTTAAACATTGTCTCAGCGTGCATCTGCTGCATTTTTCTTAATATCTCATTTATGTCGGAGAAGTAGAAAAACACCAGCAGACAGGATGTGGTCTGTTACCCCTAATTAGTTTAAGTCAAACGCGGGCCTAGGTCACGACATCTTCACGATGCAGGGGCGTGAGGGTAGTGAATTGTGAGGGTAATGGTCCTCTCTCTTACCCCACCCGCCACCACATCCGACAACAACACACTCTCTGTCTCTCTCTTGCGCCCTCCCTCCTTCAGCTGTTCATCATCTTGTCACTTGTCAATTCCTTATACCCTTTCCTCCGTCTGCCATAAGCGCAAGATTAGTTCACTAGGAGCTTACATTCAGTGTGCACCATAGCACACTACATTATGGAAAGACGAACTTTAACAGCCTGTATGAAGTGTGATATCCTTTACCTCCCATCACCAAATCAGCGCTGTCGTCTAGAATGTGAAAAATGCACCAAGTCAGCCCTAGGTTATTACGACATCAAATGTACGCGGTGTCAGAAGATCTTTTGCGACAATCGTAAGTATAGCACTATTATTCTCGCAGTTTCTTTATTGCAACTATACTCGCTCACATAGGGTGATTTATATTGTGCAAACTAACCACTCTTATAGTGAGAGAATATCTACTTAGCAAGCCTGATACAATCTTCATCGTTTAATATATGTTTCTTTTTAATTTCAGTTCAGACAGATCAGTCACATGTCCTTACTGCCTACCACCGCCACCTCCAGATGATCAGCGACGGAACGAAGTAACACACAAACGTAAGCTCAATTTACTTCTTATAACTGTATTACAGTTTCATCATACACATGCAAGCATTCATTTATTATTTCCCTCCTATATCCATGTTGAATATCATTATTTCCATTTCAGGCTACACTCCGTACCGTAATCACAGAGGACGACAGACAGATGTCGCTGACTCATTAATCCATCTGCTCAACACTCGGTGGTTGGTTAACCACCGCGCTGCGCCGAGTTTATTCTGAAACTTCCCCTGTGCACATGAAATAAAGTGCTCCCAAAATGATTTTTTCTTCGTACAATGATAAATTCCCTTCCCTGAACATGTCTATGTAAAAATAAATACCAAATTCCCACTTACTTTGGCTGTGGGGACGTGGTCAAGATGCACTGTGACGTCATCAGGGCCTGGTCGCCCGTGCATGAATCGCCCAGACACGGTCGCGCGGGCCATTCAAGACCCGGGTGTTGCCACAAATATATTTTCAATTATTTGTTCTATGTATTTCCAATGCGGTTTATATGTTTTTTTTATCATATATGATGCCTATTTGTGTCCTTTTACAATAAGTATACAGTAGAACGTTCATAATGTTCCATGAAACTGTGATACATGTGTCAGTAATGTATCCTCAATAAATGTTTATTGTCGCAATATTACTTGTTAAAAATTCACTAAAATTACAATATGTACAGTTTCACAGTACATATTGACTGGAAACAGTCGTACTGATTCCTCAGTAACTCGCTCATTTCTTTGTTGTCATCGGTGAAAGTTCCATCTCCCTTTCGCAGGGGCCCGATACTAGATGTGGTTTTTTATCTTGATTTTGCATAGGAGAAAAAATATTTCGGATTTCTCTCTATTTCACTGATGGCCTTTTGCTCTCTTTGCGTCTCCTGAGTTTTGTATGATTCTTGTAGCTTTAGTTCAATTGTTTCTATTTCTCTACCTAACCTTCTTAGCCGTTCTTGAGATAGAGTGCGACTCTCAAGTTGTTCCGCAATTCGTTTTCTTCGCCTATATAGGGAACGGCGTTCTCGTTCCAATCCGCATCTTTTCCTCTTTTTCTTAGGGGTATGCGGTTTGAACATATATCTAGTGCTACTGAGTTTATTTTTTCCAGACACTGGTTCAGGTTTACATTTTCTAGCTGTTCTTCCCAGCTAGAATGGGAAGCTAATGGGAGCCCAGCTAATGGGATCCAGTACCAAATGTGCAATAAAAAAAAAGGCTTTCAAACTCGTATCTAACTCTATATATGGGAAGAGCCTCACAGATGTTTCTAAATATGGGAATAAACACTACTTGGTCACAGACCGTAGAGCTTTCCTGAAACACGCTCGCAACCCCTTTCTTCAAGCACAGCCTGTTGTTAAGTAGCGACCAGGTGATATGCACTATCAAGCAAAAGTATCTCCTAGTTAACACTCCTACATACCTGGGTTATCACATACTTCAAATTGCTAAGAGACAACTCTATGAGTTCTGGTATGATGTGGTAAAACCAGCGTATAGGGATAAAGCAAGTCTATTATATACAGACTCTTTCATCATTAAACTCAAGTGTCAGGATGTGTTTGAAGAGCTGAATAAGTCTCCTCTCTTTGATTGTATGGATTTTAGCAACTTTCTTGACACACACCCATCCTACTCGAAAGCACATGAAGGTGAACTAGGTTTGCTCAGGTCAGAAATCGGGTCTAAGATTAACCAATTAATTGCTCTTAGACCTAAAACATATTCTTTCACCACACAGGATGGTGAACATACATGTAAGTGCAAAGGGGTGCCGTACCACCTCCAAGAGAATGTCTCACATGAGACATTTCAGCACATGCTGAAACAAATACTTCAATCAGGTTTGTGTCTAGATCTATACATAATGTACAAGGAAAGATCTGTACATGTCACAGTACGTGTAGAGGTTTATCAGCACTTGATGATAAACGCTACATTTTAAGCCCCACACAGTCCCTTGCGTATAGTCATCCAGATATCTCAAATAATGAAGTTTCCAAGATGGATATAGTAGTGGATCAGGAGGAGATTGAGGCGATAGAAGAAGAATTTATGGAGGAGGATGTCGAAGTGGTAGAAGTGGCACAACCACAGAGACTCTACCCTGTATTCCTTCCTTGGAGCAGGAGAGATGCTTTAGCTCAAAAACTATTCTACCCTCACTAGATATACGGTGTACAATTTCGGTTAAGTTAGTATTAACATAGATACGCAAATGAAAGTATTAAGATAGATACGCAAATGAAAGTATTAAGATAGATACGCAAATGAAAGTATTAAGATAGATACGCAAATGAAAGTATTAAGATAGATACGCAAATGAAAGTATTAAGATAGATACGCAAATGAAATTGATGTTTATTATTAATATTATTGTTTGTGAGATGTTAACCGTAAGAACTGTGACTAGATTTAAAAATGATGCTGTGAATATATTTATATTTATGTGAATAAATGCCTGTAAATGACTAATGTTTGTATAAATACCATCACCATTTCCATAGTTTTAGCAATCTTAACGAAGCATTAATCATGGACAGTTCCTATGATATAATCCGCGAGGAACAACTAGATATATTCTGAGAACCATCTCGGACTATTATAGCTGGTTATTCAAACAGTGAAAAGTCCTCCTTAGGCAGTAAACTTGTAAGGAATTATCATCACAAGTTCTCCTCGATAATTATATTTGGTGGTTTACCCCGAATTACGGTCAGACCCGCAAATTAAAAGGAAGCTGATCGAGCATTCAACTATTATTGTTCCTGTGGAAGAGTCACATATCTTAGTAATCCATGACGATCTTTTTACGGAGTCTGCTAATTCTAAAATCGTACAAGACATGTTCACTAGAGGAAGATATCTCAATGTCTCAGTTATATTAATAACTCAAAATATATTTTTCCTGGTAAATATTCGAGGAATATTAGTTTAAATGCTTCTCATTTCATATTAATTAAATCAAGAGACCTCTCTAAAATTGAAACACTTGGACAACAAATATTTGGGAAACAGGATGCAAAGAAATTTGTGGAGTTATATAAGAAAGTTATTAGCAAGCCCTACGGTTATTTGTTAGTAGATCTGGGCTTGAACACTCCCTCTACTATAACCTTATTCAGTAATACTGTTCACGAATCACTCTATGAGATAGTTTTCCAATGGTGAACAAGAAAGATGTACTGGAACGAGTATATAATGACCCCTCATCCACCGGTGGGTTGGGAGGGGTATGGAGGTTGTATAGTGCTACTAAATTAATTGATTCCAGTATAACTCTATCCAATGTAGAGGATTATCTAAAAACCTCTGATGCATATATTCTACATATTTGCATCCGCGTAAATTCACACGGCGGCGAGTATTAAGCCTCAAACCGCGATTATTTCCAGCTATAAACCTTGCAGAGATGAGTTTGTTGTCAAAACATAATGCTGGAGTGAAATACTTAATCGTATGTTTAGATATATTCTCTAGGTTTTCCCCAAAAAGTACAAGTAAAGCTTTGGCTTTAATTCTAGATACACCATATTCTCAGGGGGTACGCAAAATTAATTCTGATCGAGGTGGGGAATTTTATAACGCTTCTATGAAAAGGATGTTGGCATAAAAGAAGGTTAGGTTATATAGTGTATTTTCTCAGGAGACCAAGGCCTCAATTGCTGAGGGAGTTCATACACACTTTAAAAGGTAAATTTTACAGGTATATGATGGCACACAATACTTTAAACTACATGCAAGCTCTACTAGAAATTGGGAACATGTATAATTTATCCCCTCTCAGAGGATTGAAGGGAAAGACACCCGAGGAGGTACACGCACTATCCACACCTAGTAAGTATGCTGAGCAATTTGACTTAATGTATAAAACCCAAAGCAAACCAAAGAGATCTATCATTCCACGATTGGTTGTCGGTGATACAGTACGTATCACACTATCTGATCGTATTTCCAAGTTTAAGAAGGGGTTTAAACAACAGAACACATGAGAGATATTTACAGTCATACGAATTGATCAGAGTTAATACATCCCATTGTTCTAAGAAAGATTTGAATGGGAAGAAAATTGATGGTGGCTTCTATAAGGAGGAATTAACACCAACAAACACCTTTAATAAACCTTTAATATTGAAAAGGTATTGCGCAAATGCATTGTCTGCTAAACTTCAGTATAAAGTCAGATACATGGGATATGATCAGTCATTCGATCAATGGATCGATGCTGATAACATTACATTTATAATGAAGAAGCCCTTAGTTTATAAATACATGGAATTAATCCAGCTATTATCAAAGCAAAGCTCAAGTATTCCTCAAGAAAACAGCTGATTGAAAAATTGAAGAAACAACATATAAATTGCTTATCTTAAATTTTTAATAAAAAAAAATTACCTGTGTCTGACAAGGTTGTTAAGAAGTTTAAAAAATTTAAATTACTTATTCGCTCATTAGCGTACAAGAAGCCTTCTGTAACAACTAAGAAATAGATATTAACCAGTGAAAGAGGGGGGAAGTATTTTATCTATTATCCTACTGATAGCTGCAAGTATAATTAAACGGTTGTTCACAAAGTGAAAAAATGAAGGAGTTTTATCTCGTATCGCGTAAAATAATGGAACGCGGGAAAGCCACCCACAGTCCTGCTCATCAATCGGTCAAGCCTATTCCTCAGATACATGGAAATCCTTCCATAAAACATTTAATAGATTTGAAATTGAAAGTAAAAGACCATGAATTTGCAAGATCGTTGTTAAATCATTTTGATGAGAGTGGTGTAGTACAATGGGATCTGAATGGAAATATATTGGCACCTGACTCCAGCATTCATATAATACATGACATCATTCATAATATGACAGTACAAAAATCAGTATTTTTACCTGATAAATTGTCTATTGTTCAACTGTTTTTCACACTAACTTCCACACCTCGAGATTTGTCGGAAAATCCGACAGCATTTAATATATCATACAGATAATAGCTGTGTTGTATAAACAAGTTAACCATAGAAAACGTAACTTGTAGTGGAATTACCGTCTATAGAAAACGGGATATCATCACCACATACTATTATATTCTCCACCTATTATGGTGGGAATTATTCTTAAATACATTAGTCTTTGGACTTTACCATCATAAAAACATCTCATATAAATTAACTTAATTATCAATATTAAAGTAGAGTAAATGTGACCCTTCTATCACTTTCCGTCATCTGGACAATGTAAGCCAGGCGTCAGTGGGGAAGGAGGGCAGCCATTGTTTATATTGAGACCAGAGGCTCACACGGGAGCAAATTCGGCTCCTGTTAAATTTACTTGGACGTAGTGTTATGGAAACCAAAAGTGTACCATTTTCAACACGCTGTCATCAAATCAAGTTAAGTGTTCTTTCCGAAACCCATTATCTATCATTAGTGGCCATTAATGTCATTGGGTAGGGTTAGCCGGTTAGAACACGAAATCGCCTCATACTAAAGGTAATTAAGCCAGGTCTTCATTGTTCCATGTATAGTATTTTCTCTGATATAGCTTGTCATATATAGAATCTGGCTTCACAGTTAGCGCCCTTTTGACAGGTCAAGACGAGGAAGCAAGATTTTGTGCACCAGTTACTGGGTGATGGAAGCTACCTCAAAGAGGATAATTTGGTGTCTACACCCTAGTTATACCTGGTGGACTAACCTGCTGTACTATAAGATAAGGAACCTTTTCAATGTATGTAGTTAATACTGTAGTTTGATTGGCTGCATATATATTAATTTAATAACCCCCCTAATGTGTAGAGGATCGATTTGTGAGATTAAGAGATTATTGCAGAAATACAGTCCACTTATCATTATACAAATCGCTATCGAAGTATATAAATTAACGTAAATATAAATTCTATATATATTCATATAAATTAAATAAATATAAATCTCACAGGTCGGTTCCCACATTATTTGGTCATCTTCGAACCGGATGACGGATTACTTGGTCCTTCGAAACCCACATTATTTGGACCTTCGGAACCGGAATATTCGGTCCTATGAACCCACATTTGGTCATCTTAGTACCGGATGAACCAGTTAACCAGTGGATTCATTAAATATACTAGTGCAGTGTGATTTAAACAAAGCCAGCAGTCATGACGGCAGCGTAGCCTCGAGGGAGCTCAGGAGCCTCCCTCAGCCGAGTTCAGCTTCGTCAGCGGTTTCATGCACACCCACAGATATTTGGTGGCGTGTTATTTCGTGAAATGACAGCGCTAATATAGAAGCCAGCCAAATTAGTGGCTGTGTCCTCGCAAGATTGTTCACGGATTTCGTGGTGTTACATTTCGCGAGAGATTATCTACGAATTTTGTGGACTTTATTTCGCGAGGTCACTAATAATATTTAATACTTCTAGATAATATTAGAAGTTTCATAGAGGCTAATTAAGAGGCTATTATCAATAATTATGTATATTATTTCTCCAAAATAGAGAATTATTTAATATATATTGCACTAGTGATCACAGTATAATATTTACTAATTGCCAACCCACAACAGGGTAGGATATGACTAGTTGAACTATTATTGCTCATCCTAGTCCCATTATTACCATAGTCAGTTGTACTATATTGAATAACCTAACACCATTAATGAATGGTCCAGACAATATTTTGGGTGTAATTTTTATCAACTCGAGTTGAGTTGTATATATAATAATTTACTTATGATCATTACACCTTTGAGTGATTAATTAGTGTCTATTCCATCCTAGGGTGATATAGAAGAGCTAACCTAAAGGTACTTCCAGTGACACTGGTTTATCACTCAAATCATTAGTGTGTATGATTGTGTATATATAATGTGTATTAATTTTAAGTGCTAACCTCTAGTAGAGGTAGGATTATTGCTTAGTGAGTGCAGAATTTACCCTAGGCTACCATTAGTGTTTGTTCAGTATTATGAGCGACCCAAGTACAAGTCCCACAAGGCTTCACCAACGAGCCAGTATGGATAATGCAGGGAGAATGAAAAGAACCCTTGCAGGTCTTAAAGGCCACTTAACAAGACAGATCAAGAAATGTGAAGATTTGTCACAACAATCTCAAGTTGATTATGCTGACCTGGAAAGCTATTATCAAGCAGCTGCAGGTAAATTTGAGCAAATTAAATGTCAAATAGCAACATATGTGGCTGAACTTGCCAACACTAATTTATCAGAAACAGAAATAGACGACATTATGGTTGATCTTGCGAATTATGAAGATCACACTCAGGCCACGTTACAGCCTTATGTCAAATTAATTGCCCAGAACAAGGCAACAGCAACAACAACAACAGTTGCATCTAATACGAGTCAAGCAGAAGCTCGACTCCCTCCAATTAATTTACCCACTTTCTCAGGAAAAGATGAGGAAGATTGGGACGAATTTTGGAACAAATTCGTTGACCTTGTAGACTCAAAACAATCTTTACCAAAGAGTAGTAAATTCTCTTATTTGCAAGGCCAATTATCAGGTGAGGCTAAAACAGTAGTATCCCATCTGAGATTAACTAATGACGGCTATGATCTGGCAGTAAAACTCCTCAAGGATAATTATGCTGATCCAGAAGTAAGAACATCACATTTAGTTCATGAGCTGTTGCATTTACCCCCACCGGAGGCTTCAGCTGATTCACTCCAAGTCTTCAAGCTGGAGGTAGAATCATTGATCAATGCCCTCAGCCTGACAGCAGATACAAACGGGGCTGAGTGGGTCTTGAAAATAATTGTCCAGGAGAAAATACCTAGGGACATATTGAGACAAATAAGTGCTCATTACAATAAAAGCATCTTATCCATGAATGAAATATCTGAAGGTTTAAAGTCAGTAGTTCATCAATTACGAACACATGACAAATTAAAACCACCAAGTAAACCCTCAGAAACCAATAATAGTAAACCACAGAGTACCAAAGGTACTCCAAATCAATCTAGACAATATAATTCAACACCAAAGTGGAACAGTGGCAGTGTGGGCGTATATGCAGTGGGACCCTCCAAGCCTATAGTTACTGTGTCATCCAAGAACGTGACACCAAAGGGTACTGGAAGCTATGGAACATGTTTGTTCTGCAATGAGAAACATTCAATGTACCACTGCTCTAATTTTCCTGATAGTGACGCCCGTGTTGAGCGACTCAAAGATTTGCAACATTGCACGAGGTGCCTCAGGAAACATAACATCAAGGATTGTGATACCCAATTACACCCTTGTAATAGGTGTAACAAAGGTCAGCACCATGCAGCATTGTGCAGAGACACCAAAACAACGTCTCCAAACCCCAAGGTGGAAGATAGCATTCCCACCACAGTACAGTACTGCAAGGTGCAACAAACAAAGAGTGTCCAATCGGCAAAGTCTAAAGGTAATACGACTTTGCCTACTGCCCAAATTACCATCCTGAATAAGAGGGCCAAGGTCCATACCCGTGGGTTGTTTGACCAAGGATCCCAGAGAACATATATTACTAAAAAGCTGGCAGATGAATTACAATTAAGGCCTGTAGCCCAGATGTCATTCAACATCTCAGGGTTTGTAACAGATGCAGGACCTCAAGTCTACCAGGTGGTACAACCATCAGTACGTTTAGGCAGGTACGTCTGTCGAGTACAAGCCATTGTGGTGGACAAAATACCAGTAGACCTACAAGTTCAAGGTCTGAGAGCAACAGCCAAATTCCTGAGAAATAGAGGAATAAAATTGGCAGATAATATTAAGTCTGATCACCTCACCGACTTCGGTCTCCTTGTAGGGACAGACTATTGCCATCGATTCATCGGTAGCCCTACTAAATATCAGGGTATAACCATGTTAAACTCTGCAGGAGGTAAATTACTCTCAGGCCCAGTATCAAGCCTGAGGAGACCTATGCCTGCAGATAAACAATACCAGTAGAAATCTAAATTTGTCAGCTGATTATATTTCTCCAGTAGCATTATACTAAGGAGATTACAGCTGACTATAGTAACAGAGGTTGATGTTAGTATCATCATTTAAAGCTGGAGATGAGTTCATGAGGCCTCAGTGGCAAATCAGTGAACAGTAGCTTAAACAGCTACAAGTCACTGCGACCAATGTCACTGAACCCACTGCAGTCTCAGAACCATACTTTACTTTAATGATGAGCTATTCAATCTTCTGAATCAATTAACTAAATTAAACCCCAATAAATTTGATGACTGATTTGATACATTTATTATTTAATCAAGATGTATTCCATGGGCCTCAGTGTTTATATATCAGTGACCAGTTACCTGAACAAACTTCAAGTTATATCTAATGTCACTGATCTCACTGCAGTCCCTGAATCATACTTGACTGTAGTACTTGATCACATTCAGTCTTCTGGGTTAAATAATATGTAATTAGGCTTGAATATTAGCCTTTCAAGAGTTGACAGGGAAATGAAATCGCATTAGACTTCTAACCCCTACAACTCTAGTACGGGACATCCGTCCTGTACGAACAGACGCACAAATGTGTGATTACTAACTACTAACATCAAATTAATCTAATAATTCGAAGGAGGAGTATCGGTGTTCGTCTGTTCTAATAGGACTTCGACCCGTGAGCAGCCCCCTGGGGAATTATGTCGGAAAATCCGACAGCATTTAATATATCATACAGATAATAGCTGTGTTGTATAAACAAGTTAACCATAGAAAACGTAACTTGTAGTGGAATTACCGTCTATAGAAAACGGGATATCATCACCACATACTATTATATTCTCCACCTATTATGGTGGGAATTATTCTTAAATACATTAGTCTTTGGACTTTACCATCATAAAAACATCTCATATAAATTAACTTAATTATCAATATTAAAGTAGAGTAAATGTGACCCTTCTATCACTTTCCGTCATCTGGACAATGTAAGCCAGGCGTCAGTGGGGAAGGAGGGCAGCCATTGTTTATATTGAGACAAGAGGCTCACACGGGAGCAAATTCGGCTCCTGTTAAATTTACTTGGACGTAGTGTTATGGAAACCAAAAGTGTACCATTTTCAACACGCTGTCATCAAATCAAGTTAAGTGTTCTTTCCGAAACCCATTATCTATCATTAGTGGCCATTAATGTCATTGGGTAGGGTTAGCCGGTTAGAACACGAAATCGCCTCATACTAAAGGTAATTAAGCCAGGTCTTCATTGTTCCATGTATAGTATTTTCTCTGATATAGCTTGTCATATATAGAATCTGGCTTCACAGTTAGCGCCCTTTTGACAGGTCAAGACGAGGAAGCAAGATTTTGTGCACCAGTTACTGGGTGATGGAAGCTACCTCAAAGAGGATAATTTGGTGTCTACACCCTAGTTATACCTGGTGGACTAACCTGCTGTACTATAAGATAAGGAACCTTTTCAATGTATGTAGTTAATACTGTAGTTTGATTGGCTGCATATATATTAATTTAATAAACCCCCCCTAATGTGTAGAGGATCGATTTGTGAGATTAAGAGATTATTGCAGAAATACAGTCCACTTATCATTATACAAATCGCTATCGAAGTATATAAATTAACGTAAATATAAATTCTATATATATTCATATAAATTAAATAAATATAAATCTCACAGGTCGGTTCCCACAAGATTTATTCCGGAATGCCATCGCTAGCAAGCAAGTGTATGGGATTCCTTCAGTTAAGTGAAAGGCGACTGTGAAGATTGAACACCCAATTAAAAGGAACATTTCCTAAATTATATATTGACAGGTGAGTGTATATATATATGTGAATGTAATGTGAAAGTAGGATTACTCAGTAAAAAGCCGTCTAAGGTGATTGAGCGATGGACACACACGTGATATAGGCCACCAGCGTATCAGATACGAATTTATTCCCAAATAACAATTCAGCATCTTTCCCAAATCGGTTGTTTAATCAGCTAGAATTAGATCAAAAGAGTTCATATGAAATGTGTGTACAAAAATTACTCCTCCCCACATCTCATTATGTTATAAGCATAATAATCCCCAGGCATGTATACGCATAGTGCTTACGGGTGAGAATCAGTTTGGGATGAGTTATTTATATTCAAAGTATTTATTATCATTTGATTGTTGTTGTTTGTTGTTTAAGATTCGCTACCTGGAACAATGAGTTCCAAGTAGCACGGGCTATGGTGAGCCCGTGTATCATTCGATGTTTTAGCTGGAACTATAAAAATAAATTAACCACTCGATTAATACAGAAATAGCTACCATATTTTCAAATAACACCAAATTGAGTTTTTTAGGAAAGGCGTTTAAACAATTTTTGCCTACAGGAGGGGGTTGATATTCTATGCATTTATTACGACAAGATATCTTCTATTAGATACACCAATCAGTCTGTTAATATTTTGGATGTAATCTCCCTAAATGTAAGTGATAATAGCAACAATAAGAAGCTTTACGTACGACTTAACACCAATATGATAGAAGGAGTCAGTCCCACTATTAGGGATCAGGATGGTAGCCTTATACATTTTGATGGACGTGGGTGTACCATAGCGGTCTTACATGTACGTCCTGTAGCAGGAAGTATATAATACCAGCATGTGATGTCTACTCATTCGAGAGAAACAAGCGGTGAAATGCGTGTCAACTTTATTCCCTCCTTTGTTGAGGAATTATACATACTGCTAACCCCCTCTTAGAGGAGGGACTGATGATATACCGGTTTTCAACAGCAGTAGGCGGTATACAGGTGGAGGAGGGATACTATTCTTTTTAAGCGGGATAGTGTAACGAGCGGCTCCCTTTATAATGAGAACCTTGGCACCAGCCGCGCTCAGCTTGGGGCAGAACGTGTTACTCGACATTAATAATGACATATAAACTTTCAAACAGTCTCTTAAAAAAAGCAGAGTTGAAACATTGAAAGGAATAGGGAAACAAATTATAGGTTGAAGAGTGCAGAAGAACTAAAAACAAAACAAAAAAATAGTAAACATTCAATGTTTTACTAAAGTGAAATAGTGATGTGTTGTCATAAATTCTTCTCACTCCGTTAGTGTTGTCTAAAGCGCGAACATGGCCGGATATAACGCGCTAGGCCTTCAGGTCCCATTAGAACACTATACTGCCGCTGTTAATGAGACTTCCTAAAGTATTTGCTCCCCGATTGGTAGAATCAACAATTGCAAACAGACAAACAGTGGATATATTACCTGTGAATTCTGGGGTCAATAATAAGTTTACAGACACCTATCTGGAATTCATCATAAAGGGAGTGAATGGTCGGTTGGTGGACTTATCATCTATTGCTTTGGAGTTGTCTATTGATCTAACTGCAGAAGATGGAACACCCTCTTTAACAGATGCTAAAAACGTTTTGTTAGTGAATGGATTGTTGCAAATTCTACTTAAATCAGCTATTGTGTATTTAAACGAAACAGTAGTAGAAACCAGCTCCTTATTCTCATTCTGGTTGTATATAAAGCTGTTATCTACGATTTCGGGATGTAAGGCTACGTGCCAAGATAAACTGACTCAGTTTTTGAATTGTGTTAATTGTAGTAAAATTGAAGCAGGCTATTTCACTAATGCTACAGTTGGAGAGAAGCGGCGGATGACAGCTATAAAAGCAAGCGGAGTAAATACCTGTTTCAAACTAATGTTGGATGTTACATCTTTTGGTGAATATGTTTTGGATAATGTAGACATTGTTACCTATCGTACGTTACGGCTCGAAACCCTAACAACAGCATGGACCTTAATTATCTAGGGCTACCACAAACTGCTGTTCTCAAGAGCGGGTCACCAGTGTAACCCCATGATAAGTACAAAGCATTTAGTGAAATTTCTCCTTTAGGACTGAAGAAATAGACATATAACTATATGTATATATATATTAACAATATAATCAATATTATCTCAAGTACAGATGGACCACTATTAAAGTAAAATCAAAATACTGTCTCTCCCAGAATAAAGATCTACCACATGACACAACAACAAGTAAACAGACTTATCTCCCACATGTTATTCCTCCTGGTCCCTTGAAGCTACTGACTACTCTCGCACCTCATTACCCATAATTCTCTCCCCGTCTGCCTCATCCAGGATGAGGGATGGAAAATACAGACTTTTTAATATTTAAAACTAATTGAACAACCACTTGTTCTCAAAACACATAAGAATGCAAATTAAATATAATAGTTACTTTCAAAATATATAAGTTACAATGCCACCTGCTTAATTACAGTAAATTAACACAATATATAATATTAAAAGGTAACATCTGGAACTCCCATAACTGAACAGGTCCAGCAATTCTAATTTCCCGAATCTAACAGGTATCAGACGTGTGAAGAGCAACCGCGCTCCTATCCCCACTGACATTGCTACACTACACGATAATTTACAAAAATATAATATGTGTACATATACAGGTAATGATATAATGGAACAAAATAAGTTTATTTAAATTTATATACGTATCCAGCTAGGAGTACGTAACAGACATTAGAGTACGGCTTGAACTACAACCAGATAAAAGGCTTGTACTCAGTGATAATGAACAAGCTAATTTTAAATATAATATAAAGTCTACACGGCTATGGATCGATAGGGCATTACCTTATCCTGAGGTATTAATAGCAATTAATAAGGCTATATTGCAGAACAACTCCCCTAATACGTATACTTTTAATAAAACTTTATATAAAACATACATATTGGGTACAGGTTAGCTCTTGATAACAGTAAACCAGCCATGGGGTACTGTGATACCAGAACATTTATATATGGTCATCCTTGATATGGAGGCTGTGTCTGGGGCGTATAATCGCAACCCACTTGATTTGGAAAACTGTGAGCTGAGTAAAGTATTAATATCTCAGAATAGCACTAATATCGTCAATATTGGGTGTGACATCCCTCATAACTGTGCCAAGTTGTATTACACAGCATTACAGACCTTAGGCTTTGATAAAGACAATATATTGTCTTATGATACATGTGTGAATGATGAAACCATACTGGCCTTTAATTTACAACATGAGGATATAGATGACACCATCCCGATTTAATAGAGTGGTAATCTAAGGATTGCTTTGGAAAGTAAACATGATGTAACTAGTAATAAAGTCGTTCTAGTTTACGGATCTACAACAGGAGTGATCAGCATTAATGCAGATTGACGAGTTATTTGCGATACACGAGGATAAATATTATTATGAATTGTTTGGAAATAAATGAGGCTATTAGGAGTAATTTAGGTGCGAAGGTGAATTATCTGGGATGTTTCCTAGTTAATGACATAAGGAAAATAGTGAAAAATGTAAATTGAAAGCCTGTGGTGTTCATAATCAACACTCTGGAGTCTGGTTCCCATAATAAAATAGGGCATTGGTTAACATTCTATGCTGACAAAAAGGTTGAAGATAGAACCAAGATAGTTAAACTAAACAGTTACACTAATCCTACAATAGGAACTTATTCAAGAAATTTCAAGGAGTTAATGACATACTTCAGATGATTATGACATATATTATGAAGAAAAGGATCCAATTCCTGAACAAGTACTTTTGTGGGAATTATGAAGTTTATTTCGCCTGCCATCTTTCTTGACTATCCTTGGAGGAAGCCTTGCTTCATTTTGATGGAGCATTTAAATATGGTAAATTTCGTGAGAATAATGTAAAAGTGGTGAAATTTGCATATGCACAGATGAAAATGCCGATATGTAAGCAAACATTCTGCTTCAATGATCTTGAAAACTGTTAAAAGATGTGTGAAGAAGTTGGCTAGGATATTAGTATGGTGAGTAATACTTCATGATAAGATGGATTGATTGATAAATATAATAACTGACCCTATTTTATTTAACAACATTAACAAAAAAAAAGAATAAAATTTTTTCCCTTCTACAGATTGGTTTACTACGCTAGCAAGAAGGCACGATGAGAAGCTGACGAACCTATAATGGCCATGATGACTGACGAACCGTGAAGCTAAAACAAAGAAGCACCCTTATTTTTATTATTATTGTTATTACTATTATTAATGTAAAATGTCTTAAGTGATTAATAAAATAAGAAAATTATATCAATGTGTTTACTTTCCCTAACTATTGTTATGATTGAGTAGAAATGCAGCCAGTCTGGTGGCATAGGGAATTGACATGTGATAGATGATTGACAGGTGGGGAAGGGAGTACGCAAGAGAGAGAGAGAGAGAGAGAGAGAGAGAGAGAGAGAGAGAGAGAGAGAGCGTGTTGTTGCCGCATGTGGTGAGGGGTGGGGTGGGATAAGAGAGAGAGCCATTACCCTCACCCTCACGCCCTCTGCTTCGTGAAGATGTCGTGACCTAGGCCCGCGTTTGACTTAAACTAATTAGGGGTAACAGACCACATCCTGTCTGCTGGTGTTTTTCTACTTCTCCGACATAAATGAGATATTAAGAAAAATGCAGCAGATGCACGCTGAGACAATGTTTAAGTACTGTGTCAGGTGTGGGAGGCCTGGAGGGTAGAACCAAGTCGGGGTATTACCCCAAACGTCTCGCTATGCTCCTTACCCTCAGATTGACAAGTGAATGTGTGTGTGTGTGTGTGTGTGTGTGTGTGTGTGTGTGTGTGTGTGTGTGTGTGTGTGTGTGTGTGTGTGTGTGTGTGTGTGTGTGTGTGTGTGTGTAATGACCGGTAACCGCCTTTCATCTGCTGGAGGCTTGACATAAGGAAGACCTCGTCAGACGTCCTTTGGTTGATGTCTGGTTTTAACACCCTGAAGCTAAGTGAGGGATTGTGGACAGCTGATAACACAGGGTAAGTACAACGAGGTACGCACACCATGCTTGGTCACGTGGGAGCTATTCTTATATTTCCCACGGTTAATCTTCAAAGCCTGGCGCAGGGCATCCCCTTCTCAACAACCCTAACCTAACCTTCCACATACCGCACCCGGTCTCCTAAGCATGATTAACTTAAAAGCCATCCATGCTCAGATCTAGAGGCATATGCTTAACACGCTCTCTAAGCATACACACCTGTACAACTCTATGCTTGCATTACACACAATTTGAACAATCACCTTTACTTTCAACATAAACACACCTGCACATGCTACACACCTGCACACATGCTCACATACTCCACTTTTAAACACAGAGAGACGTAGAACGTCCCGGGAGACTACGCACAGGCAAGCGGGGCATATCTCGCGCCACCCACATTAACCACGCAACTACCACTAACCACGCCACCCGCACTATCCACGCCACCCGACCTAACCACACTACCTGCACTAACCATACCACCGCAGACTAACCACGGTATCACACACTAACCACGCCACTAGCACTAATCACGACACCCAACACTAATCATGCAACAGCACTAATCACGCGACGCCGCACTAACCATGCCACCCTGCACTAATCACGCCACCCCGCACTAATCATGCCACCCTGATTAACCACGCCACTAGCACTAATCACGCCATCCCTCACTAACCACGCCACTAGCACTAATCACGCCATCCCTCACTAATCACGCCACTAGCACTAATCACGCCACTAGCACTAATCACGCCATCCCTCACTAACCACGTCACTAGCACTAATCACGCCACTAGCACTAATCACGCCATCCCTCACTAATCACGCCACTAGCACTAATCACGCCATCCCTCACTAACCACGCCACTAGCACTAATCACGCCATTCCGCACTAACCACGTCACTAGCACTAATCACGCCACTAGCACTAATCACGCCATCCCTCACTAACCACGCCACTAGCACTAATCACGCCATCCCTCACTAACCACGTCACTAGCACTAATCACGCCACTAGCACTAATCACGCCATCCCTCACTAACCACGCCACTAGCACTAATCACGCCATCCCGCACTAATCACGCCACCTGCACTAACCACGAAACCCGCACTAACCAAGGCATCCGCACTAACCATGCCACCCACTAACCACACAATCCCACCTTGACCACACCACCCACACTAACGACAATACCCGCAATAACCACGCCAACCACGGCACACACACTAACCACACCATCCCGCCCTAACCACGTCACCCACAATATCCCCGCCACTCACACTAACCATGCCATTCGCACTAACCACGCAACCCGCATTAATCATACAACCCGCAATAACCACGCCACCACGCACTAACCACACCACCCCGCACTAAACACACCATCCCGCACTAACCACGTCAGCCAGCACTAACCAAGCCACCCCACACTAACAACGCCTCTAGCACTAACCACGCCTACCCACACTAATCACGCCACCCTGCACTAACCACGCAATCCCCACATTAACCAAGCCGCCCCGCACTTACCACGCTTCTAGCACTAACCACACCTACCCGCACTAACCAATCAACCCGAACAAACCACGTCACCCCGCACATTCACGTTGCCCTGCACTAACCACGCCATCCCACACTAACCACTTCACCCCGCACTAACCACGCCACCTCACAAAAACCACGCCACCCCGCACTATCAACACCTTCCCGCACTAACCACGCCACCCCGCACTAACCACGCCATCCACACTAACCACGCCACCCGCACTAACCACGCCACCCGCACTAACTACGCCACCGCACTAACCATGCCACCCGCACTAACCACGCCACCCACACTAACCACTAACCCTTGAGGCGTACCACTAGGTTTGTACTGGAACACAATGAGTGAACATATGGAAGGTATTTAAAGGCCGTCGGGTTTTGTCATTTAATTACAAAGAATAGACTCTGACAAATAATAGCATTGTTACGGCCCTCTTGGGTCGCAACTGGGTTCTTTCTCTGATGTTAATAGAGTTTGGGTATCCGGCCCCAAGTTAGTAGTGGCTTTCAAGGGGTGCACTTACAGGCTTAGACACAAACGCCCACCTATCCACTCCATAGATGGCGTTGCTGTCTAAGCGTCACCTCACCAGAGGTCAGCAGCGGCTATGTTACGAGCTGATTAAGACGGGAATCCAGCCCCTGTGGCTGGTATATCCCGCCCTCGCTAGATGGCGTTGTCCATTTGGGGGGGGGGGGGTTTCGGGAGCTGACCCACAGATGGCGCGGTCGTCACTGCTCCGTGCTCGGACGCTGGGCTCGGGTCCGTAACAAGCATATTAACATACTCTATTAGGTCCATACACTTCCAATACCCATAGACCACTTGACCTCCGTGATCACCACCCACACTCGTAACTTCCGACTAAGTCCCTAATACGGAATGATTACTACAACGCTCCAGACCCGGTTAGTCTTTCATTCAATACTCACATACTGCAGACTTAACTTCGTCACTAAGATCACAACAGGCTCTCGCATAGCTGTCTGCTACACTTCGCTGCTGCCACAAACGGAGATCCAGAGGACTTCTCAGTTCAACTCCCACAATTAGACTGACTCCAGTCAGCCATCTACCGCAACCATTTCACCACGCCTCTCAAGGAAGGTATAATCCGATTAACCTTATCCCTAGAATCGGTAATCTTGTTCCTAGAAGCCTGACGAAGAATAATTCCTCTTTCCAGGAATTATTAATTTGGCTAAACAGCTTCGGTCTTAATCCATTGACCTTTCTTAGATATGTGATCCATAGTCTGTCTACTTAACATGTACTTCCAATCATCATTCGTTAAGTGTTGTAGTAATGATCCTCTAGCTAATAATTCCTACTAACTTGTGGATTACAACACCACGCCACCCGCACTAACCACGCCACCCGCACTAACCACGCCACCCACACTAACCACGCCACCCGCACTAACCACGCCACCCGCACTAACCACGCCACCCACACTAACCATGCCACCCACACTAACCACGCCACCCGCACTTACCACGCCACCCGCACTAACCACAGCCACCGCACTAACCACGCCACCCGCACTAACCACGCCACCCACACTAACCACGCCACCCGCACTAACCACGCCACCCGCACTAACCACGCCACCCACATTAACCATGCCACCCACACTAACCACGCCACCCGCACTTACCACGCCTCCCGCACTAACCACGCCACCCGCACTAACCACGCAACCCACATTAACCACGCCACCCGCAATAACCACGCCACCCACATTAACCACAGCTCCCGCACTAACCACAGCCCCGCACTAACCACAGCCACCGCACTAACAACGCCACCCGCACTAATCACGCCACCCACACTAACCACACCACCCGCACTAACCACGCCACCCACACTAACCACGCCACCCGCACTAACCACGCCACCCGCACTAACCACGCCACCTGCACTAACCACACCACCCGCACTAACCACGCCACCCACACTAACCACGCCACCCGCACTAACCACGCCACCCGCACTAACCACGCCACCCGCACTAACCACGCCACCCGCACTAACCACGCCACCCACACTAACCACGCCACCCGCACTAACCACGCCACCCGCACTAACCACGCCACCCGCACTAACCACGCCACCCGCACTAACCACGCCACCCGCACTAACCACGCCACCCACACTAACCACGCCACCCACACTAACCACGCCACCCGCACTAACCACGCCACCCGCACTAACCACGCCACCCGCACTAACCACGCAACCCGCACTAACCATGCCACCCACACTAACCACGCCACCCGCACTAACCACGCCACCCGCACTAACCACGCCACCCGCACTAACCACGCCACCCGCACTAATCACGCCACCCACACTAACCACGCCACCCGCACTAACCACGCCACCCGCACTAACCACGCCACCCACACTAACCACGCCACCCGCACTAACCACGCCACCCACACTAACCACAGCTCCCGCACTAACCACAGCCCCACACTAACCACAGCCACCGCACTAACCACAGTCCCCGCACTAACCACAGCCCCCGCACTAACCACAGCCCCCGCACTAACCACGCCACCCACACTAACCACAGCCACCGCACTAACCACAGCCCCGCACTAACCACAGTCCCCGCACTAACCACAGCCCCCGCACTAACCACAGCCCCCGCACTAACCACAGCCCCCGCACTAACCACAGCCCCCGCACTAAAAACAGTCCCCGCACTAACCACAGCCACCGCACTAACCATCACCCCCACAATAACCACAACCCCCGCACTAACCACAGCCACCGCACTAACCACAGCCCCCGCACTAACCACAGCCCCCACACTAACCACAGCCACCGCACTAACCACAGCCCCCGCACTAACCACGCCACCCACACTAACCACAGCCCCCGCACTAACCACAGCCCCCGCACTAACCACAGCCCCCGCACTAACCACTGCCCCCGCACTAACCACAGCCCCCGCACTAACCACAGCCCCCGCACTAACCACAGTCCCCGCACTAACCACAGACCCCGCGCTAACCACAGCCCCCGCACTAACCACAGCCCCCGCACTAACCACAGTCCCTGCACTAACCACAGTCCCCGCACAAACCACAGCCCCCGCACTAACCACGCCACCCACACTAACCACGCCACCCGCACAAACCACGCCACCCACACTAACCACAGCTCCCGCACTAACCACAGCCCCACACTAACCACAGCCACCGCACTAACCACAGTCCCCGCACTAACCACAGCCACCGCACTAACCACAGCCCCCGCACTAACCACAGCCCCCACACTAACCACAGCCACCGCACTAACCACAGCCCCCACACTAACCACAGCCCCCGCACTAACCACAGCCCCCGCACTAACCACGCCACCCACACTAACCACAGCCCCTGCACTAACCACAGCCCCCGCACTAACCACAGCCCCCGCACTAACCACAGCCCCCGCACTAACCACAGCCCCCGCACTAACCACAGTCCCCGCACTAACCACAGCCCCCGCGCTAACCACAGCCCCCGCACTAACCACAGCCCCCGCACTAACAACAGTCCCCGCACTAACCACAGTCCCCGCACTAACCACAGCCCCCGCACTAACCACGCCACCCACACTAACCACAGCCCCCGCACTAACCACAGCCCCACACTAACCACAGCCCCCGCACTAACCACAGCCCCCGCACTAACCACAGTCCCCGCACTAACCACAGCCCCCGCACTAACCACAGCCCCTGCACTAACCACAGCCCCCGCACTAACCACAGCCCACGCACTAACCACAGCCCCCGCACTAACCACAGTCCCCGCACTAACCACAGCCCCCACACGAACGACAGCCCCCGCACTAACCACAGCCCCCGCACTAACCACAGCCCCCGCACTAACCACAGCCCCCGCACTAACCACAGCCCCCGCACTAACCACAGTCCCCGCACTAACCACAGCCCCCGCACTAACCACAGCCCCCGCACTAACCACAGTCCCCGCACTAACCACAGTCCCCGCACTAACCACAGCCCCCGCACTAACCACAGCCCCCGCACTAACCACAACCCCCGCACTAACAACAGTCCCCGCACTAACCACAGCCCACGCACTAACCACAGTCCCCGCACTAACCACATCCCCCGCACTAACCACAACCCCCGCACTAACCACAGTCCCCGCACTAACCACAGCCCCCGCACTAACAACAGTCCCCGCACTAATCACAGCCCCCACACTAACCACAGCCCCCGCACTAACCACAATCCCCACACTAACCACAGCCCCCGCACTAACGACAGCCCCCACACTAACCACAGTCCCCGCACTAATCACAGCCCCCACACTAACCACAGCCCCCACACTAACCACAGCCCCCGCACTAATTACAGCCCTGCACTAACCACAGCCCCCGCACTAACCACAGCCCCCGCACTAACCACAGTCCCCGCACTAACCACAGCCCCCGCACTAACCACAGCCCCCGCGCTAACCACAGATCCCGCACTAACCACAGCCCCCACACTAACCACAGCCCCCGCACTAACCACAGCCCCCGCACTAACCACAGCCCCCACACTAACCACAGCCCCCGCACTAACCACAGCCCCCGCACTAACCACAGTCCCCGCACTAACCACAGCCCCCGCACTAACCACAGCCCAACGCGCTAACCACAGCCCCTGCACTAACCACAGCCCCCGCACAAACCTCAGCCCCCGCGCTAACCACAGCCCCCGCACTAACTACAGCCCCCGCACTAACCACAGCCCCCGCACTAACCACAGCCCCCGCACTAACCACAGCCCCCGCACTAACCACAGCCCCCGCACTAACCACAGTCCCCGCACTAACCACAGCCCCCGCACTAACCACAGCCCCCGCACTAACCACAGCCCCCGCACTAACCACAGCCCCCGCACTAACCACAGCCCCCGCACTAACCACAGCCCCCGCACTAACCACAGCCCCCGCACTAACCACAGCCCCCGCACTAACCACAGCCCCCGCACTAACCACAGCCCCCGCACTAACCACAGTCCCCGCACTAACCACAGCCCCCGCACTAACCACAGCCCCCGCACTAACCACAGCCCCCGCACTAACCACAGTCCCCGCACTAACCACAGTCCCCGCACTATCCACAGCCCCCGCACTAACCACAGCCCCCGCACTAACCACAGCCCCCGCACTAACCACAGCCCCCGCACTAACCACAGTCCCCACACTAACCACAGCCCCCGCACTAACCACAGCCCCCACACTAACCACAGCCCCCGCACTAACCACAGCCCCCGCACTAACCACAGCCCCCGCACTAACCACAGTCCCCGCACTAACCACAGCCCCCGCACTAACCACAGCCCCCGCACTAACCACAGCCCCCACACTAACCACAGCCCCCGTACTAACCACAGTCCCCGCACTAACCACAGCCTCCGCACTAACCACAGTCCCCGCACTAACCACAGCCCCCACACTAACCACAGCCCCCGCACTAACCACAGCCCCCGCACTAACCACAGCCCCCGCACTAACCACAGCCACCGCACTAACAACAGCCCCCGCACTAACCACAGCCCCACACTAACCACAGTCCCCGCACTAACCACAGCCCCCACACTAACCACAGCCCCCACACTAACCACAGCCCCCGCACTAACCACAGCCCCCGCACTAACCACAGCCCCCGCACTAACCACAGTCCCCGCACTAACCACAGCCCCCGCACTAACCACAGCCCCCGCACTAACCACAGCCCCCACACTAACCACAGCCCCCGCACTAACCACAGTCCCCGCACTAACCACAGCCACCGCACTAACCACAGCCCCTGCACTAACCACAGCCCCTGCACTAACGACAGTCCCTGCACTAACCACAGCCACCGCACTAACCACAGCCACCGCACTAACCACAGCCCCCACACTAACCACAGCCCCCGCACTAACCACAGCCCCCACACTAACCACAGCCCCCGCACTAACCACAGTCCCCGCACTAACAACAGCCCCCGCACTAACCACAGCCCCCGCACTAACCACATCACCCACACTAACCACAGCCCCGACACACTAACCACAGCCCCCACACTAACCACAGGCCCCGCACTAACCACAGCCCCCACACTAACCACAGCCCCCACACTAACCACAGCCGCCGCACTAACCACAGCCCCCGCACTAACCACAGCCCCCGCACTAACCACAGTCCCCGCACTAACCACAGCCCCCACACTAACCACAGTCCCCGCACTAACCACAGCCCCCGCACTAACCACAGCCCCCGCACTAACCACAGTCCCCGCACTGACCACAGCCCCCGCACTAACCACAGCCCCCGCACTAACCACAGTCTCCGCCCTAACCACAGCCCCCGCACTAACCACAGTCCCCGCACTAACCATAGCCCCCGCACTAACCACAGCCCCCGCTCTAACCACAGCCCCCGCACTAACCACAGTCCCCGCACTAACCACAGCCCCCGCACTAACCACAGCCCCCGCACTAACCACAGCCCCCGCACTAACCACAGCCCCCGCACTAACCACAGTCCCCGCACTAACCACAGCCCCCGCACTAACCACAGCCCCCACACTAACCACAGCCCCGCACTAACCACAGCCCCCGCACTAACCACAGCCCCCGCACTAACCACAGCCCCCGCACTAACCACAGCCCCCGCACTAACCACAGTCCCCGCACTAACCAAAGCCCCCGCACTAACCACAGCCCCCACACTAACCACAGCCCCCGCACTAACCACAGCCCCCGCACTAACCACAGCCCCCGCACTAACCACAGCCCCCGCACTAACCACAGCCCCCGCACTAACCACAGCCCCCGCACTAACCACAGCCCCCGCACTAACCACAGTCCCCCGCACTAACCACAGCCCCCGCACTAACCACAGCCCCCGCACTAACCACAGCCCCCACACTAACCACAGCCCCTGCACTAACCACAGTCCCCGCACTGACCACAGCCACCGCACTAACCACAGCCCCGCACTAACCACAGCCCCTGCACTAACGACAGTCCCTGCACTAACCACAGCCACCGCACTAACCACAGCCACCGCACTAACCACAGCCCCCACACTAACCACAGCCCCCGCACTAACCACAGCCCCCACACTAACCACAGCCCCCGCACTAACCACAGTCCCCGCACTAACAACAGCCCCCGCACTAACCACAGCCCCCGCACTAACCACATCACCCACACTAACCACAGCCCGACACACTAACCACAGCCCCCGCACTAACCACAGCCCCCGCACTAACCACAGCCCCCACACTAACCACAGCCCCACACTAACCACAGCCGCCGCACTAACCACAGCCCCCGCACTAACCACAGCCCCCGCACTAACCACAGTCCCCGCACTAACCACAGCCCCCACACTAACCACAGCCCCCGCACTAACCACAGCCCCCGCACTAACCACAGCCCCCGCACTAACCACAGTCCCCGCACTGACCACAGCCCCCGCACTAACCACAGCCCCCGCACTAACCACAGTCTCCGCCCTAACCACAGCCCCCGCACTAACCACAGTCCCCGCACTAACCATAGCCCCCGCACTAACCACAGCCCCCGCTCTAACCACAGCCCCCGCACTAACCACAGTCCCCGCACTAACCACAGCCCCCGCACTAACCACAGCCCCCGCACTAACCACAGCCCCCGCACTAACCACAGCCCCCGCACTAACCACAGCCCCCACACTAACCACAGCCCCCGCACTAACCACAGCCCCCGCACTAACCACAGCCCCCGCACTAACCACAGCCCCCGCACTAACCACAGCCCCCGCACTAACCACAGCCCCGCACTAACCACAGCCCCCGCACTAACCACAGCCCCCGCACTAACCACAGCCCCCGTACTAACCACAGTCCCCGCACTAACCACAGCCTCCGCACTAACCACAGTCCCCGCACTAACCACAGCCCCCACACTAACCACAGCCCCCGCACTAACCACAGCCCCCGCACTAACCACAGCCCCCGCACTAACCACAGCCCCCGCACTAACCACAGCCCCCGCACTAACCACAGCCCCCGCACTAACTACAGTCCCCGCACTAACCACAGCCCCCGCACTAACCACAGCCCCCACACTAACCACAGCCCCCGCACTAACCACAGCCCCCGCACTAACCACAGCCCCCACACTAACCACAGCCCCCGCACTAACCACAGCCCCCGCACTAACCACAGCCCCCACACTAACCACAGCCCCCGTACTAACCACAGCCCCCGCACTAACCACAGCGCCCGCACTAACCACAGTCCCCCGCACTAACCACAGCCCCCGCACTAACCACAGCCCCCGCACTAACCACAGTCTCCGCACTAACCACAGCCCCCGCACTAACCACAGTCCCCGCACTAACCACAGCCCCCGCACTAACCACAGTCCCCGCACTAACCACAGCCCCCGCACTAACCACAGCCCCCGCACTAACCACAGTCCCCGCACTAACCACAGCCCCCGCACTAACCACAGCCCCCGCACTAACCACGCCACCCACACTAACCATGCCACCCACACTAACCACGCCACCCGCACTTACCACGCCACCCGCACTAACCACAGCCACCGCACTAACCACAGTCCCCGCACTAACCACAGCCCCCGCACTAACCACAGCCCAACGCGCTAACCACAGCCCCTGCACTAACCACAGCCCCCGCACAAACCTCAGCCCCCGCGCTAACCACAGCCCCCGCACTAACTACAGCCCCCGCACTAACCACAGCCCCCGCACTAACCACAGCCCCCGCACTAACCACAGCCCCCGCACTAACCACAGCCCCCGCACTAACCACAGTCCCCGCACTAACCACAGCCCCCGCACTAACCACAGCCCCCGCACTAACCACAGCCCCCGCACTAACCACAGCCCCCGCACTAACCACAGCCCCCGCACTAACCACAGCCCCCGCACTAACCACAGCCCCCGCACTAACCACAGCCCCCGCACTAACCACAGCCCCCGCACTAACCACAGCCCCCGCACTAACCACAGTCCCCGCACTAACCACAGCCCCCGCACTAACCACAGCCCCCGCACTAACCACAGCCCCCGCACTAACCACAGTCCCCGCACTAACCACAGTCCCCGCACTATCCACAGCCCCCGCACTAACCACAGCCCCCGCACTAACCACAGCCCCCGCACTAACCACAGCCCCCGCACTAACCACAGTCCCCGCACTAACCACAGCCCCCGCACTAACCACAGCCCCCACACTAACCACAGCCCCCGCACTAACCACAGCCCCCGCACTAACCACAGCCCCCGCACTAACCACAGTCCCCGCACTAACCACAGCCCCCGCACTAACCACAGCCCCCGCACTAACCACAGCCCCCACACTAACCACAGCCCCCGTACTAACCACAGTCCCCGCACTAACCACAGCCTCCGCACTAACCACAGTCCCCGCACTAACCACAGCCCCCACACTAACCACAGCCCCCGCACTAACCACAGCCCCCGCACTAACCACAGCCCCCGCACTAACCACAGCCCCCACACTAACCACAGTCCCCGCACTAACCACAGCCCCCGCACTAACCACAGCCCCCGCACTAACCACAGTCTCCGCACTAACCACAGCCCCCGCACTAACCACAGTCCCCGCACTAACCACAGCCCCCGCACTAACCACAGTCCCCGCACTAACCACAGCCCCCGCACTAACCACAGACCCCGCACTAACCACAGCCCCCGCACTAACTACAGTCCCCACGCTAACCACAGTCCCCGCACTAACCACAGCCCCCGCACTAACCACAGTCCCCGCACTAACCACAGCACCCGCACTAACCACAGCCCCCGCACTAACCACAGTCCCCGCACTAACCACAGCCCCCGCACTAACCACAGCCCCCACACTAACCACAGCCCCCGCACTAACCACAGCCCCCGCACTAACCACAGCCCCCGCACTAACCACAGTCCCCGCACTAACCACAGCCCCCGCACTAACCACAGCCCCCGCACTAACCACAGCCCCCACACTAACCACAGCCCCCGTACTAACCACAGTCCCCGCACTAACCACAGCCTCCGCACTAACCACAGTCCCCGCACTAACCACAGCCCCCACACTAACCACAGCCCCCGCACTAACCACAGCCCCCGCACTAACCACAGCCCCCGCACTAACCACAGCCCCCACACTAACCACAGCCCCCGCACTAACCACAGTCCCCGCACTAACCACAGCCCCCGCACTAACCACAGTCCCCGCACTAACCACAGCCCCCGCACTAACCACAGACCCCGCACTAACCACAGCCCCCGCACTAACTACAGTCCCCACGCTAACCACAGTCCCCGCACTAACCACAGCCCCCGCACTAACCACAGTCCCCGCACTAACCACAGCCCCCGCACTAACCACAGCCCCCGCACTAACCACAGCCCCCACACTAACCACAGCCCCTGCACTAACCACAGTCCCCGCACTAACCACAGCCACCACACTAACCACAGCCACCTCACTAACCACAGCCCCCGCACTAACCACAGCCCCCGCACTAACCACAGTCCCCGCACTAACCACAGCCCCCGCACTAACCACAGCCCCCGCACTAACCACAGCCCCCACACTAACCACAGCCCCTGCACTAACCACAGTCCCCGCACTAACCACAGCCACCGCACTAACCACAGCCCCCGCACTAACCACAGCCCCTGCACTAACGACAGTCCCTGCACTAACCACAGCCACCGCACTAACCACAGCCACCGCACTAACCACAGCCCCCACACTAACCACAGCCCCCGCACTAACCACAGCCCCCACACTAACCACAGCCCCCGCACTAACCACAGTCCCCGCACTAACCACAGCCACCACACTAACCACAGCCACCACACTAACAACAGCCCCCGCACTAACCACAGCCCCCACACTAACCACAGTCCCCGCACTAACCACAGCCCCCACACTAACCACAGCCCCCACACTAACCACAGCCCCCGCACTAACCACAGCCCCCGCACTAACCACAGCCCCCGCACTAACCACAGTCCCCGCACTGACCACAGCCCCCGCACTAACCACAGCCCCCGCACTAACCACAGCCACCGCACTAACAACAGCCCCCGCACTAACCACAGCCCCCACACTAACCACAGTCCCCGCACTAACCACAGCCCCCACACTAACCACAGCCCCCACACTAACCACAGCCCCCGCACTAACCACAGCCCCCGCACTAACCACAGCCCCCGCACTAACCACAGTCCCCGCACTAACCACAGCCCCCGCACTAACCACAGCCCCCGCACTAACCACAGCCCCCACACTAACCACAGCCCCTGCACTAACCACAGTCCCCGCACTAACCACAGCCACCGCACTAACCACAGCCCCTGCACTAACCACAGCCCCTGCACTAACGACAGTCCCTGCACTAACCACAGCCACCGCACTAACCACAGCCACCGCACTAACCACAGCCCCCACACTAACCACAGCCCCCGCACTAACCACAGCCCCCACACTAACCACAGCCCCCGCACTAACCACAGTCCCCGCACTAACAACAGCCCCCGCACTAACCACAGCCCCCGCACTAACCACATCACCCACACTAACCACAGCCCGACACACTAACCACAGCCCCCACACTAACCACAGGCCCCGCACTAACCACAGCCCCCACACTAACCACAGCCCCCACACTAACCACAGCCGCCGCACTAACCACAGCCCCCGCACTAACCACAGCCCCCGCACTAACCACAGTCCCCGCACTAACCACAGCCTCCACACTAACCACAGCCCCCGCACTAACCACAGCCCCCGCACTAACCACAGCCCCCGCACTAACCACAGTCCCCGCACTGACCACAGCCCCCGCACTAACCACAGCCCCCGCACTAACCACAGTCTCCGCCCTAACCACAGCCCCCGCACTAACCACAGTCCCCGCACTAACCATAGCCCCCGCACTAACCACAGCCCCCGCTCTAACCACAGCCCCCGCACTAACCACAGTCCCCGCACTAACCACAGCCCCCGCACTAACCACAGCCCCCGCACTAACCACAGCCCCCGCACTAACCACAGTCCCCGCACTAACCACAGCCCCCGCACTAACCACAGCCCCCACACTAACCACAGCCCCCGCACTAACCACAGCCCCCGCACTAACCACAGCCCCCGCACTAACCACAGCCCCCGCACTAACCACAGCCCCCGCACTAACCACAGTCCCCGCACTAACCAAAGCCCCCGCACTAACCACAGCCACCACACTAACCACAGCCCCCGCACTAACCACAGCCCCCGCACTAACCACAGCCCCCGCACTAACCACAGCCCCCGCACTAACCACAGCCCCCGCACTAACCACAGCCCCCGCACTAACCACAGCCCCCGCACTAACCACAGTCCCCGCACTAACCACAGCCCCCGCACTAACCACAGCCACCGCACTAACCACAGCCCCCACACTAACCACAGCCCCTGCACTAACCACAGTCCCCGCACTAACCACAGCCACCGCACTAACCACAGCCCCCGCACTAACCACAGCCCCTGCACTAACGACAGTCCCTGCACTAACCACAGCCACCGCACTAACCACAGCCACCGCACTAACCACAGCCCCCACACTAACCACAGCCCCCGCACTAACCACAGCCCCCACACTAACCACAGCCCCCGCACTAACCACAGTCCCCGCACTAACAACAGCCCCCGCACTAACCACAGCCCCCGCACTAACCACATCACCCACACTAACCACAGCCCGACACACTAACCACAGCCCCCGCACTAACCACAGCCCCCGCACTAACCACAGCCCCCACACTAACCACAGCCCCCACACTAACCACAGCCCCCGCACTAACCACAGTCCCCGCACTAACCACAGCCCCCGCACTAACCACAGCCCCCGCACTAACCACGCCACCCACACTAACCATGCCACCCACACTAACCACGCCACCCGCACTTACCACGCCACCCGCACTAACCACAGCCACCGCACTAACCACGCCACCCGCACTAACCACGCCACCCACACTAACCACGCCACCCGCACTAACCACGCCACCCGCACTAACCACGCAACCCACACTAACCATGCCACCCACACTAACCACGCCACCCGCACTTACCACGCCTCCCGCACTAACCACGCCACCCGCACTAACCACGCAACCCACATTAACCACGCCACCCGCACTAACCACGCCACCCACATTAACCACAGCTCCCGCACTAACCAATGCCCCGCACTAACCACAGCCACCGCACTAACAACGCCACCCGCACTAATCACGCCACCCACACTAACCACACCACCCGCACTAACCACGCCACCCACACTAACCACGCCACCCGCACTAACCACGCCACCCGCACTAACCACGCCACCTGCACTAACCACACCACCCGCACTAACCACGCCACCCACACTAACCACGCCACCCGCACTAACCACGCCACCCGCACTAACCACGCCACCCGCACTAACCACGCCACCCGCACTAACCATGCCACCCACACTAACCACGCCACCCGCACTAACCACGCCACCCGCACTAACCACGCCACCCGCACTAACCGCGCCACCCGCACTAACCACGCCACCCGCACTAACCACGCCACCCACACTAACCACGCCACCCGCACTAACCACGCCACCCGCACTAACAACGCCACCCGCACTAACGACGCCACCCGCACTAACCATGCCACCCACACTAACCACGCCACCCGCACTAACCACGCCACCCGCACTAACCACGCCACCCGCACTAACCACGCCACCCGCACTAATCACACCACCCACACTAACCACGCCACCCGCACTAACCACGCCACCCGCACTAACCACGCCACCCACACTAACCACGCCACCCGCACTAACCACGCCACCCACACTAACCATAGCTCCCGCACTAACCACAGCCCCACACTAACCACAGCCACCGCACTAACCACAGTCCCCGCACTAACCACAGCCCCCGCACTAACCACAGCCCCCGCACTAACCACGCCACCCACACTAACCACAGCCACCGCACTAACCACAGCCCCGCACTAACCACATTCCCCGCACTAACCACAGCCCCCGCACTAACCACAGCCCCCGCACTAACCACAGCCCCCGCACTAAAAACAGTCCCCGCACTAACCACAGCCACCGCACTAACCACAACCCCCACACTAACCACAACCCCCGCACTAACCACAGCCACCGCACTAACCACAGCCCCCGCACTAACCATGCCACCCACACTAACCACAGCCCCCACACTAACCACAGCCACCGCACTAACCACAGCCCCCGCACTAACCATGCCACCCACACTAACCACAGCCCCCGCACTAACCACAGCCCCCGCACTAACCACAGCCCCCGCACTAACCACAGCCCCCGCACTAACCACAGCCCCCGCACTAACCACAGCCCCCGCACTAACCACAGTCCCCGCACTAACCACAGACCCCGCGCTAACCACAGCCCCCGCACTAACCACAGCCCCCGCACTAACCACAGTCCCTGCACTAACCACAGTCCCCGCACAAACCACAGCCCCCGCACTAACCACGCCACCCACACTAACCACGCCACCCGCACAAACCACGCCACCCACACTAACCACAGCTCCCGCACTAACCACAGCAACACACACTAACCACAGCCACCGCACTAACCACAGTCCCCGCACTAACCACAGCCCCCGCACTAACCACAGCCCCCGCACTAACCACGTCACCCACACTAACCACAGCCACCGCACTAACCACAGCCCCCACACTAACCACAGCCCCCGCACTAACCACAGCCCCCACACTAACCACAGTCCCCGCACCAACCACAGCCACCGCACTAACCACAACCCCCACACTAACCACAACACCCGCACTAACCACAGCCACCGCACTAACCACAGCCACCGCACTAACCACAGCCCCCACACTAACCACAGCCACCGCACTAACCACAGCCCCTGCACTAACCACAGCCCCCACACTAACCACAGCCACCGCACTAACCACAGCCCCCACACTAACCACAGCCCCCGCACTAACCACAGCCCCCGCACTAACCACGCCACCCACACTAACCACAGCCCCTGCACTAACCACAGCCCCCGCACTAACCACAGCCCCCGCACTAACCACAGCCCCCGCACTAACCACAGCCCCCGCACTAACCACAGCCCCCGCACTAACCACAGTCCCCGCGCTAACCACAGCCCCCGCACTAACAACAGCCCCCGCACTAACTACAGTCCCCGCACTAACCACAGTCCCCGCACTAACCACAGCCCCCGCACTAACCACGCCACCCACACTAACCACAGCCCCCGCACTAACCACAGCCCCACACTAACCACAGCCCCCGCACTAACCACAGCCCCCGCACTAACCACAGCCCCCGCACTAACCACAGCCCCCGCACTAACCACAGTCCCTGCACTAACCACACCCCCCGCACTAACCACAGCCCCCACACTAACCACAGACCCTGCACTAACCACAGCCCCCGCACTAACCACAGCCCACGCACTAACCACAGCCCCCGCACTAACCACAGTCCCCGCACTAACCACAGCCCCCACACTAACGACAGCCCCAGCACTAACCACAGCCCCCGCACTAACCACAGCCCCCGCACTAACCACAGCCCCCGCACTAACCACAGCCCCCGCACTAACCACAGTCCCCGCACTAACCACAGCCCCCGCACTAACCACAGCCCCCGCACTAACCACAGTCCCCGCACTAACCACAGTCCCCGCACTAACCACAGCCCCCGCACTAACCACAGCCCCCGCACTAACCACAGCCCCCGCACTAACCACAGCCCCTGCACTAACCACAGTCCCCGCACTAACCACAGCCCCCGCACTAACCACAGCCCCCTCACTAACCACAGTCCCCGCACTAACCACAGCCCACGCACTAACCACAGTCACCGCACTAACCACAACCCCCGCACTAACCACAACCCCCGCACTAACCACAGTCACCGCACTAACCACAGCCCCCGCACTAACAACAGTCCCCGCACTAATCACAGCCCCCACACTAACCACAGCCCCCGCACTAACCACAGTCCCCACACTAACCACAGCCCCCGCACTAACCACAGCCCCCACACTAACCACAGTCCCCGCACTAATCACAGCCCCCACACTAACCACAGCCCCCACACTAACCACAGCCCCCACACTAACCACAGCCCCTGCACTAACCACAGCCCCCGCACTAACCACAGCCCCCGCACTAACCACAGTCCCCGCACTAACCACAGCCCCCGCACTAACCACAGCCCCCGCACTAACCACAGCCCCACGCTAAACACAGCCCCCGCACTAACCACAGCCCCCACACTAACCACAGCCCCGCACTAACCACTGCCCCCGCACTAACCACAGTCCCCGCACTAACCACAGCCCCCGCACTAACCACAGCCCAACGCGCTAACCACAGCCCCTGCACTAACCACAGCCCCCGCACAAACCACAGCCCCCGCGCTAACCACAGCCCCCGCACTAACTACAGCCCCCGCACTAACCACAGCCACCGCGCTAACCACAGCCCCCGCACTAACCACAGCCCCCGCACTAACCACAGCCCCCGCACTAACCACAGCCCCCGCACTAACCACAGTCCCCGCACTAACCACAGCCCCCGCACTAACCACAGCCCCCGCACTAACCACAGCCCCCGCACTAACCACAGCCCCCGCACTAACTACAGCCCCCGCACTAACCACAGTCCCCGCACTAACCACAGCCCCCGCACTAACCACAGCCCCCGCACTAACCACAGCCCCCGCACTAACCACAGCCCCCGCACTAACCTACAGCCCCCGCACTAACCACAGCCCCCGCACTAACCACAGCCCCCGCACTAACCACAGTCCCCGCACTAACCACAGCCCCCGCACTAACCACAGCCCCCGCACTAACCACAGCCCCCGCACTAACCACAGCCCCCGCACTAACCACAGCCCCCACACTAACCACAGCCCCCGCACTAACCACAGCCCCCGCACTAACCACAGCCCCCGCACTAACCACAGCCCCCGCACTAACCACAGCCCCCGCACTAACCACAGTCCCCGCACTAACCACAGCCCCCGCACTAACCACAGCCCCCGCACTAACCACAGTCCTCCGCACTAACCACAGCCCCCGCACTAACCACAGCCCCTGCACTAACCACAGTCCCCGCACTAACCACAGCCACCGCACTAACCACAGCCACCGCACTAACCACAGCCCCCGCACTAACCACAGCCCCGCACTAACCACAGTCCCCGCACTAACCACAGCCACCGCACTAACCACAGCCACCGCACTAACCACAGCCCCCGCACTAACCACAGCCCCCGCACTAACCACAGCCCCCGCACTAACCACAGCCCCCGCACTAACCACAGTCCCCGCACTAACCACAGCCCCCGCACTAACCACAGCCCCCGCACTAACCACAGCACCCACACTAACCACAGCCCGACACACTAACCACAGCCCCCGCACTAACCACAGCCCCCGCACTAACCACAGCCCCCACACTAACCACAGTCCCCGCACTAACCACAGCCCCCACACTAACCACAGCCCCCACACTAACCACAGCCCCCAGCACTAACCACAGCCCCCGCACTAACCACAGCCCCCGCACTAACCACAGTCCCCGCACTAACCACAGCCCCCGCACTAACCACAGCCCCCGCACTAACCACAGCCCCCACACTAACCACAGCCCCTGCACTAACCACAGTCCCCGCACTAACCACAGCCACCGCACTAACCACAGCCCCCGCACTAACCACAGCCCATGCACTAACCACAGTCCCTGCACTAACCACAGCCACCGCACTAACCACAGCCACCGCACTAACCACAGCCCCCACACTAACCACAGCCCCCGCACTAACCACAGCCCCCGCACTAACCACAGCCCCCGCACTAACCACAGTCCCCGCACTAACCACAGCCCCGCACTAACCACAGCCCCCGCACTAACCACATCACCCACACTAACCACAGCCCCGACACACTAACCACAGCCCCCGCACTAACCACAGCCCCCGCACTAACCACAGCCCCCAGCACTAACCACAAGCCCCCAGCACTAACCACAGCCCCCGCACTAACCACAGCCCCCGCACTAACCACAGCCTCCGCACTAACCACAGTCCCCGCACTAACCACAGCCCCCGCACTAACCACAGTCCCCCGCACTAACCACAGCCCCGCACTAACCACAGCCCCCGCACTAACCACAGTCCCCAGCACTAACTACAGTCCCCGCACTAACCACAGTCCCCGCACTAACCACAGCCCCCGCACTAACCACAGTCCCCCGCACTAACCACAGCCCCCGCACTAACCACAGCCCCCGCACTAACCACAGCCCCCGCACTAACCACAGCCCCCGCACTAACCACAGTCCCCGCACTAACCACAGCCCCGCACTAACCACAGCCACCGCACTAACCACAGCCCCCGCACTAACCACAGCCCCCGCACTAACCACAGCCCCCGCACTAACCACAGCCCCCGCACTAACCACAGTCCCCGCACTAACCACAGCCCCCGCACTAACCACAGCCCCCGCACTAACCACAGCACCCAGCACTAACCACAGCCCCGACACTAACCACAGCCCCCGCACTAACCACAGCCCCCGCACTAACCACAGCCCCCAGCACTAACCACAGTCCCCGCACTAACCACAGCCCCCACACTAACCACAGCCCCCGCACTAACCACAGCCCCCGCACTAACCACAGCCCCCGCACTAACCACAGCCCCCGCACTAACCACAGTCCCCGCACTAACCACAGCCCCCGCACTAACCACAGCCCCCGCACTAACCACAGCCCCCAGCACTAACCACAGCCCCTGCACTAACCACAGTCCCCGCACTAACCACAGCCACCGCACTAACCACAGCCCCCGCACTAACCACAGCCCCCGCACTAACCACAGTCCCCTGCACTAACCACAGCCACCGCACTAACCACAGCCCCCGCACTAACCACAGCCCCCACACTAACCACAGCCCCCGCACTAACCACAGCCCCCGCACTAACCACAGCCCCCGCACTAACCACAGTCCCCGCACTAACAACAGCCCCCGCACTAACCACAGCCCCCGCACTAACCACAGCACCCACACTAACCACAGCCCCGACACACTAACCACAGCCCCCGCACTAACCACAGCCCCCGCACTAACCACAGCCCCCGCACTAACCACAGCCCCCACACTAACCACAGCCCCGCACTACCACAGCCCCCGCACTAACCACAGCCCCCGCACTAACCACAGCCCCCGCACTAACCACAGCCCCCAGCACTAACCACAGCCCCCGCACTAACCACAGCCCCCGCACTAACCACAGCCCCCGCACTAACCACAGCCCCCGCACTAACCACAGCCCCCGCACTAACCACAGCCCCCGCACTAACCACAGCCCCGCACTAACCACAGCCCCCGCACTAACCACAGTCCCCCGCACTAACCACAGCCCCCGCACTAACCACAGCCCCCGCACTAACCACAGCCCCCGCACTAACCACAGCCCCCGCACTAACCACAGCCCCCGCACTAACCACAGCCCCCGCACTAACCACAGCCCCCGCACTAACCACAGCCCCCGCACTAACCACAGCCCCCGCACTAACCACAGCCCCCGCACTAACCACAGTCCCCGCACTAACCACAGCCCCCGCACTAACCACAGCCCCCGCACTAACCACAGCCCCCAGCACTAACCACAGCCCCTGCACTAACCACAGCCCCCGCACTAACCACAGCCACCGCACTAACCACAGCCCCCGCACTAACCACAGCCCATGCACTAACCACAGTCCCCTGCACTAACCACAGCCACCGCACTAACCACAGCCACCGCACTAACCACAGCCCCCACACTAACCACAGCCCCCGCACTAACCACAGCCCCACCACTAACCACAGCCCCCGCACTAACCACAGTCCCCGCACTAACACAGCCCCACACTAACCACAGCCCCCGCACTAACCACAGCCCCACACTAACCACAGCCCCGACACCTAACCACAGCCCCCGCACTAACCACAGCCCCCGAACTAACCACAGCCCCCAGCACTAACCACAGCCCCCACACTAACCACAGCCCCGCACTAACCCAGCCCCCGCACTAACCACAGCCCCCGCACTAACCACAGTCCCCACACTAAACACAAGCCCCCAGCACTAACCACAAGCCCCCAGCACTAACCACAGCCCCGCACTAACCACAGCCCCCGCACTAACCACAGTCCCCGCACTGAACCACAGCCCCCGCACTAACCACAGCCCCCGCACTAACCACAGCCCCTGCACTAACCACAGCCCCCGCACTAACCACAGCCCCGCACTAACCACAGCCCCCGCACTAACACACAGCCCCCGCACTAACCACAGCCCCGCCTAACCACAGCCCCCGCACTAACCACAGCCCCCGCACTAACCACAGCCCCCGCACTAACCACAGCCCCCGCACTAACCACAGTCCCCGCACTAACACAGAGGCCCCGCACTAACCACAGCCCCCGCACTAACCACAGCCCCCGCACTAACCACAGCCCCCGCACTAACCTACAGGCCCCGCAACTAACACAGTTACCCCGCCACTAACCACAGCGCCCCCGCCACTAACCACAGCCCCAGCACTTAACCACAGCCCCCGCACTAACCACAAGCCCCCATGCACTAACCTACAGCCCCGCGCACTAACCACAAGCCCCCGCACTAACCACAGCCCCCGCAACTAACCAACAGCCAGTCCCCCGCACTAAACCACAGCCCCCGCACTAAACACAGCCCCCGTACTAACCACAACAGTCCCCCGTCACTAACCCACAGCCCCCGCACTAACCACAGCCCCCGCACTAACCACAGCCCCCGCACTAACCACAGCCCCCGCACTAACCACAGCCCCGCACTAACCACAGCCCCGCACTAACCACAGCCCCCACACTAACCACAGCCCCCGCACTAACCACAGCCCCCGCACTAACCACAGCCCCCGCACTAACCACAGTCCCCGCACTAACCACAGCCCCCGCACTAACCACAGCCCCGCACTAACCACAGCCCCCGCACTACCACAGCCCCGCACTAACCACAGCCACCGCACTAACCACAGCCACCGCACTAACCACAGCCCCCGCACTAACCACAGCCCCCCGCACTAACCACAGTCCCCGCACTAACCACAGCCCCGCACTACCACAGTCCCCGCACTAAACACTAGCCCCCGCACTAACCACAGCCCCCGCACTAACCACAGTCCCCCGCACTAACCACAGCCCCCGCACTAACCACAGTCCCCGCACTAACCACAGCCCCCGCCTAACCACAGTCCCCGCACTATAACCACAGGAGCCCCCGCACTAACCACAGTCCCCGCACTAACCACAGCCCCCGCACTAACCACAGCCCCCGCACTAACCACAGCCCCCACACTAACCACAGCCCCTGCACTACAACCCATAGTCCCCGCACTAACCACAGCCACCAGCACTAACCACAGCCACCGCACTAACCACAGCCACCCGCACTAACCACAGCCCCCGCACTAACCACAGTCCCCCACCCTAACCACAGCCACCGCACTAACCACAGCCACCGCACTAACCACAGCCCCCACCTAACCACAGCCCCCGCACTAACCACAGCCCCCGCACGTAACCCACAGCCCCCGCACTAACCACAGTCCCCGCACTAAACCACAAGCCCCCGCACTAACCACAGCCCCCGCCTAAACCACAGCACCCACACTAACCACACCCGACACACTAACCACAGCCCCCGCACTAACCACAGCCCCCGCAATAACCACAGCCCCCAACACTAACCCACAGTCCCCCGCACTAACCACAGCCCCCACACTAAGCCACAGCCCCCACACTAACCACAGCCCCCGCACTAACACACGCCCCCGCACTAACCACAGCCCCCGCACTAACCACAGTTCCCCCCACTAACCACAGCCCCGCACTAACCACGAGCCCCCGCACTAACCACAGCCCCCGCACTAACCACAGCCCCCACACTAACCACAGCCCCTGAATTAACCACAGTCCCCCGCACTAACCACAACGGCCACCGCACTAACCACAGCCCCCGCACTAACCACAGCCCCTGCACTAACCACAGTCCCTGCACTAACCACAGCCACCGCACTAACCACAGCCACCGCACTAACCACAGCCCCACACTAACCACAGCCCCCGCACTAACCACAGCCCCCGCACTACCACAGCCCCCGCACTAACCACAGTCCCGCACTAACAACAGCCCCCGCACTAACCACAGCCCCGCACTAACCACAGGCACCCACACTAACCACAGCCCGAAACACTAACCACAAGCCCCGCACTAACCACAGCCCCCGCACTAACCACAGCCCCCGCACTAACCACAGCCCTCCACACTAACCACAGTCCCCGCACTAACCACAGCCCCCACTAACCACAGCCCCCACACTAACCACAGCCCCCGCACTAACCACAGCCCTCGCACTAACCACAGCCCCCGCACTAACCACAGTCCCCCGCACTAACCACAGCCCCCGCACTAACCACAGCCCCCGCACTAACCACAGCCCCCACACTAACCACAGCCCCTGCACTAACCACAGTCCCCGCACTAACCACAGCCACCGCACTAACCACAGCCCCCGCACTAACCACAGCCCCTGCACTAACCACAGTCCCTGCATTAACCACAGCCACCGCACTAACCACAGCCACCGCACTAACCACAGCCCCCACACTAACCACAGCCCCCGCACTAACCACAGCCCCGCACTAACCACAGCCCCCGCACTAACCACTGTCCCCGCACTAACAACAGCCCCCGCACTAACCACGTCTCCGCCCTAACCACAGCCCCCGCACTAACCACAGTCCCCCGCACTAACCACAGCCGCCCGCACTAACCACAGCCCCCGCCTAACCATAGCCCCCGCACTAACCACAGTCCCCGCACTACCACAGCCCCCGCACTAACACAGTCCCCGCACTAACAACAGCCCCGCACTAACCACAGCCTCCCGCACTAACCACAGCCCCCAGCACTAACCACAGCCCCGACACTAACCACAGGCCCCGCACTAACCACAGCCCCCGCACTAACCACAGCCCCCGCACTAACCACAGTCCCCGCACTAACCACAGCCCCCGCACTAACCACAGCCCCGCACTAACCACAGCCCCAGCACTAACCACAGCCCCCGCACTAACCACAGCCCCCGCACTAACCACAGTCCCCCGCACTAACCACAGCCCCCGCACTAACCACAGCCACCGCACTAACCACAGCCCCGCACTAACCACAGCCCCGCACTAACCACAGTCCCCTGCACTAACCACAGCCACCGCACTAACCACAGCCACCGCACTAACCACAGCCCCCACACTAACCACAGCCCCCGCACTAACCACAGTCCCCGCACTAACCACAGCCCCGCACTAACCACAGTCCCCGCACTAACCACAGCCCCCGCACTAACCACAGCCCCCGCACTAACCACAGCCCCACACTAACCACAGCCCCCAGCACTAACCACAGCCCCCGCACTAACCACAGCCCCGCACTAACCACAGCCCCGCACTAACCACAGTCCCCGCACTAACCACAGCCCCCGCACCTAACCACAGTCCCCGCACTACCACAGCCCCCGCACTAACCACAGCCCCGCACTAACCACAGCCCCGCACTAACCACAGCCCCGCACTAACCACAGTCCCCGCACTAACCACAGCCCCCGCACTAACCACAGCCCCCGCACTAACCACAGCCCCCGCACTAACCACAGCCCCCGCACTAACCACAGCCCCCGCACTAACCACAGCCCCCGCACTAACCACAGCCCGCCACACTAACCACAGCCCCCGCACTAACCACAGCCCCGCACTAACCACAGCCCCCACACTAACCACAGCCCCGCACTAACCACAGCCACCGCTACTAACCACAGCCCCCGCACTAACCACAGTCCCCGCACTAACCACAGCCCCGCACTAACCACAGCCCCCGCACTAACCACAGCCCCCGCACTAACCACAGCCCCGCACTAACCACAGTCCTCCGCACTAACCACAGCCCCCGCACTAACCACAGTCCCCGCACTAACCACAGCCCCCGCACTAACCACAGCCCCCGCTCTAACCACAGTCCCCCGCACTAACCACAGCCCCCGCACTAACCACAGCCCCGCACTAACCACAGCCCCCGCACTAACCACAGCCCCGCACTAACCACAGCCCCGCACTAACCACAGCCCCCGCACTAACCACAGCCCCCGACACTAACCACAGCCCCGCACTAACTACAGCCCCCGCACTAACCACAGCCACCGCACTAACCACAGCCCCCGCACTAACCACAGTCCCCGCACTAACCACAGCCCCCGCACTAACCACAGCCCCCGCACTAACCACAGCCCCCGCACTAACCACAGCCCCCGCACTAACCACAGTCCCCCGCACTAACCACAGCCCCCGCACTAACCACAGCCCCGCACTAACCACAGCCCCCGCACTAACCACAGCCCCCGCACTAACCACAGTCCCCGCACTAACCACAGCCCCGACACTAACCACAGCCCCCGCACTAACCACAGCCCCCGCACTAACCACAGCCCCGCACTAACCACAGCCCCCGCACTAACCACAGCCCCCGCACTAACCACAGTCCCCGCACTAACCACAGCCCCCGCACTAACCACAGCCCCCGCACTAACCACAGCCCCCACACTAACCACAGTCCCCCGCACTAACCACAGCCCCCGCACTAACCACAGCCCCGCACTAACCACAGCCCCCGCACTAACCACAGCCCCCGCACTAACCACAGCCCCCGCACTAACCACAGTCCCCGCACTAACCACAGCCCCCGCACTAACCACAGCCCCCGCACTAACCACAGCCCCCGCACTAACCACAGCCCCCGCACTAACCACAGTCCCCGCACTAACCACAGCCCCCGCACTAACCACAGCCCCCGCACTAACCACAGCCCCCGCACTAACCACAGCCCCGCACTAACCACAGCCCCCGCACTAACCACAGTCCCCGCACTAACCACAGCCCCCGCACTAACCACAGCCCCCGCACTAACCACAGTCCCCGCACTAACCACAGCCCCCGCACTAACCACAGCCCCCGCACTAACCACAGCCCCCGCACTAACCACAGCCCCCGCACTAACCACAGTCCCCGCACTAACCACAGCCCCCGCACTAACCACAGCCCCCGCACTAACCACAGCCCCGCACTAACCACAGCCCCCGCACTAACCACAGCCCCGCACTAACCACAGCCCCCGCACTAACCACAGCCCCCGCACTAACCACAGCCCCCGCACTAACCACAGCCCCCGCACTAACCACAGTCCCCGCACTAACCACAGCCCCCGCACTAACCACAGCCCCCGCACTAACCACAGCCCCCGCACTAACCACAGTCCCCGCACTAACCACAGCCCCGCACTAACCACAGCCCCGCACTAACCACAGCCCCCACACTAACCACAGCCCCCGCACTAACCACAGCGCCCGTACTAACCACAGCCCCCGCCCTAACCACAGCCCCCGCACTAACCACAGCCCCCACACTAACCACAGTCCCCGCACTAACCTACAGCCCCCACACTAACCACAGCCCCCACACTAACCACAGCCCCTGCACTAACCACAGCCCCCGCACTAACCACAGCCCCCGCACTAACCACAGTCCCCGCACTGAACCACAGCCCCCGCACTAACCACAGCCCCCGCACTAACCACAGTCCCCGCCCTAACCACAGCCCCCGCACTAACCACAGTCCCCGCACTAACCACAGCCCCCGCACTAACCACAGCCCCCGCACTAACCACAGTCCCCGCACTAACCACAGCCCCCGCACTAACCACAGCGCCCGCACTAACCACAGCCCCCGCACTAACCACAGCCTCCGCACTAACCACAGCCCCCGCACTAACCACAGTCCCCGCACTAACCACAGCCCCCGCACTAACCACAGCCCCCGCACTAACCACAGCCCCCCGCACTAACCACAGCCCCCGCACTAACCACAGCCCCCGCGCTATCCACAGTCCCCGCACTAACCACAGTCCCCGCACTAACCACAGCCCACGCACTAACCACAGCCCCCGCACTAACCACAGCCCCCACACTAACCACAGCTACCGCACTAACCACAGCCCCGCACTAACCACAGCCCCCGCACTAACCACAGTCCCCGCACTAACCACAACCACCGCACTAACCACAGCCACCGCACTAACCACAGCCCCCACACTAACCACAGCCCCCGCAATAACCACAGCCCCCGCACTAACCACAGCCCCCGCACTAACCACAGTCCCCGCACTAACCACAGCCCCCGCACTAACCACAGCCCCCGCACTAACCACAACCCCCACACTAACCACAGCCCCCGCACTAACCACAGTCCCCACACTAACCACAGTCCCCGCACTAACCACAGCTACCGCACTAACCACAGCCACCGCACTAACCACAGCCCCCACACTAACCACAGCCCCCGCACTAACCACAGCGCCCGCACTAACCACAGCCCCCGCACTAACCACAGCCCCCACACAAACCACAGCCCCCGCACTAACCACAGCCTTGCACTAACCACAGTCCCCGCACTAACCACAGCCACCGCACTAACCACAGCCACCGCACTAACCACATCCCCCACACTAACCGCAGCCCCGCACTAACCACAGCCCCCGCACTAACCACAGCCCCCGCACTAACCACAGTCCCCGCACTAACCACAGCCCCCGCACTAACCACAACCCCCGCACTAACCACAGCCCCCACACTAACCACAGCCCCCACACTAACCACATCCCCCGCACTAACCACAGCCCCAGCACTAACCACAGCCCCCACACTAACCACAGTCCCCGCACTAACCACAGCCCCCACACTAACCACAGCCCCCACACTAACCACAGCCCCCGCACTAACCACAGCCCCCACACTAACCACAGCCCCCGCACTAACCACAGCCCCCGCACTAACCACAGCCCCCACACTAACCACAGCCCCCGCACTAACCACAGCCCCCGCACTAACCACAGCCCCCACACTAACCACAGCCCCCGCACTAACCACAGCCCCCGCACTAACCACAGCCCCCGCACTAACCACAGTCCCCGCACTAACCACAGCCCCCGCACTAACCACAGCCCCCGCACTAACCACAGTCTCTGCACTAACCACAGCCCCCGCACTAACCACAGTCCCCGCACTAACCACAGCCCCCGCACTAACCACAGTCCCCGCACTAACCACAGCCCCCGCACTAACCACAGCCCCCGCACTAACCACAGCCCCCGCACTAACTACAGTCCCCGCGCTAACCACAGTCCCCGCACTAACCACAGCCCCCGCACTAACCACAGTCCCCGCACTAACCACAGCCCCCGCACTAACCACAGCCCCCGCACTAACCACAGCCCCCACACTAACCACAGCCCCTGCACTAACCACAGTCCCCGCACTAACCACAGCCACCGCACTAACCACAGCCCCCGCACTAACCACAGTCCCCGCACTAACCACAGCCCCCGCACTAACCACAGTCCCCGCACTAACCACAGCCACCGCACTAACCACAGCCACCGCACTAACCACAGCCCCCACACTAACCACAGCCCCCGCACTAACCACAGCCTCCGCACTAACCACAGCCCCCACACTAACCACAGCCCCCGCACTAACCACAGCCACCGCACTAACCACAGCCACCGCACTAACCACAGCCCCCACACTAACCACAGCCCCCGCACTAACCACAGCGCCAGCACTAACCACAGCCCCCGCACTAACCACAGCCCCCGCTCTAACCACAGTCCCCGCACTAACCACAGCCCCCGCACTAACCACAGTCCCCGCACTAACCACAGCCACCGCACTAACCACAGCCACCGCACTAACCACAGCCCCCACACTAACCACAGCCCCCGCACTAACCACAGCCCCCGCACTAACCACAGCCCCCACACTAACCACAGCCCCCGCACTAACCACAGCGCCAGCACTAACCACAGCCCCCGCACTAACCACAGCCCCCGCACTAACCACAGCCCCCGCACTAACCACAGCCCCCGCACTAACCACAGCCCCCACACTAACCACAGCCCCCGCACTAACCACAGCCCCCGCACTAACCACAGCCCCCGCACTAACCACAGCCACCGCACTAACCACAGCCCCCGCACTAACCACAGCCACCGCACTAACCACAGCCCCCGCACTAACCACAGCCCCCGCACTAACCACAGCCCCCGCACTAACCACAGCCCCCGCACTAACCACAGCCCCCGCACTAACCACAGCCCCCGCACTAACCACAGCCCCCGCACTAACCACAGCCACCGCACTAACCACAGCCCCCGCACTAACCACAGCCACCGCACTAACCACAGCCCCCGCACTAACCACAGCCCCCGCACTAACCACAGCCCCCGCACTAACCACAGCCCCCGCACTAACCACAGCCCCCTCACTAACCACAGCCCCCGCACTAACCACAGCCCCCGCACTAACCACAGCCCCCGCACTAACCACAGCCCCCGCACTAACCACAGCCCCCGCACTAACCACAGCCCCCGCACTAACCACAGCCCCCGCACTAACCACCTCCCACATTAACACCACCAGGGACCCATAAGGTAATAGAGTCTGTGTTCAGTAATCTGGGAGTCTCGCGCCCCATCTGGACCATTGACGCCATCAAGAGCTCTTGAGAATAATATATTCCTTTTTTCGTTCACATTTGTTACCTGAAACTTTCATGACCATGTGAGAAATGTTTGAGAGATTATAATGCTTCCAATGAATGTGTATTGCATTGTTTTATGTCTTACTATTGGTCATATGTAACCACTACTAACAACAGAACATTGACTATTATTATTATTTATTAAATTTTTTATTGCCTAAAATAATTATAATTTTACCTAATCTGTGGATTTCAATTAAGTTTTATTAAAGTGAGGATAATGCTGGTATTCACTGTCACGCAGGACAGAGAGTCATACACAAGACAATAGGTCTAAACTGTAAGCTGAAGCACAAATATTTCATGGTTACAATCAATATTTTAATGTCTGAAACATTTTATATATTTTAATGTAAACACAGCTTTCTACTGTACACTGCCACACAAGGGCAGCGATGGGTTCATAAGTGATGCAGCTTGGAAGTAATATAAATAAAATTGTTCGTCATTCTTTAAAATGGACAAGCAAATTTTGGATAAAATGTTAGGATGTCGCCCAGAACACCTGAGTCAATGAAATAGTTACACAGTTGGTGGTACAAGAGGCCAGGAGGTCTAAAGTCTTTTACGGTTTCACATTCAACAATATAGTGTTCTAATGAATGCATTAAAGGTTTATCACAGAGTTTACAATCTGAGTATTCTGGTAGTGGCTCAGCCTCACTAACCTGCCAGATGTGCCTATAGCCAAGGCGAAACCACGCAATGACTACATCACATTGCCTGGTCCGGTTACTTTGCTGACCATACAAATACCTGTTATTACAAAAGTTGTCATAGCTCTTAATTCTGCAGCATTCAGATCTCTGGGTATTTCTTAGTTCTTCTAAATCTGAATTAATTTCTTGAATTTGTATGTTTCTAGTAATTGCATTAGATAGTCCAAAGTCATAATAATTGTTTTCTTTCCTGCAAGCCTCATTGGCCAATCGATCTACAAAGTCATGTTTTCCAACTCCAACATGGGATGAGATCCACAAAAATTTTATACAATAGTTATTATCATTGCCAAAAATTCAATTCCATTTATTATTTCAAGCTACTTTAGACACACATTGTGATGGGTTATTTAAGGACTGCAGAGCACTTTTAGAGTCAAAGAATATCACTCCACCACCATTAAGGTATTCAGTGGCTAGATAAATACCCAAATAGCTCAGTGTGTGTCGTGCTTGCCCAGTTGTTCAATCTCTATGTACTAGACATGATCATTTCATTTCCTTTATACACTGCACATGCACAACCTGTTCTACAAGTGCCTAACTGCACAAAGCCATCAGTAAAGGCATAGGATTCAGTTGGTTTGAGATTTTGAAGATGACTGTCAATAGCTTCTAATGTTATACATCTCATAATTTCAGTGTTATACATTTGTTTTACACTGATGGGGGTATAATGCAAAGAGACCTGCGCATATTTTCTAGGGTGAATATAGTCAACAGTGTTATCAGGATTAAGAGACACATTCAGTGACAGAAGATTATAAGCACAACAACTGAGCCACACACTGTGTGATATTAACTCCAGGAAACAATTATATAAAATGCTTTCAGTGGACCAACCACTAGGTCACTGGACCACCCACTAGGTCACTGGACCAACCTCTAGGTCACTGGACCACCCACTAGGTCACTGGACCAACCTCTAGGTCACTGGACCACCCTCTAGGTCACGGGACCACCCACTAGGTCACTGGACCAACCATTAGGTCACTGAACCAACCTCTAGGTCACGGGACCACCCACTAGGTCACTGGACCAACCACTAGGTCACTGGACCAACCTCTAGGTCACTGGACCAACCTCTAGGTCACGGGACCACCCTTTAGGTCACTGGACCAACCTCTAGGTCACTGGACCAACCTCTAGGCCACTGGACCAATCTCTAGGTCACTGGACCAACCACTAGGTCCCTGGACCAATCTCTAGGTCACTGGACCAACCTCTAGGTCACGGGACCACCCTTTAGGTCACTGGACCAACCTCTAGGTCACTGGACCAATCTCTAGGTCACTGGACCACTCTCTAGGTCACTGGACCAACCTCTAGGTCACTGGACCAACCTCTAGGTCACTGGACCAAACTCAAGGTCAGTGGACCAGTCTCTAGGTCTCTGGACCAATCTCTAGGTCACCTCGACCAACCTCTAGGTCACTGGACCAATCTCTAGGTCACTGGACCAATCGCTAGGTCACTGAACCAACCTCTAGGTCACTGGACCAACTTCTATGTTACTGAACCAACCTCTAGGTCACTGGACCAATCTCTAGGTCACTGGACTAATCTCTTGGTCACTGGACCAATCTCTAGGTCACTGGATCATTCTCTAAATCACAGGACCAACCTCAAGGTCACTGGACCAACCACTAGGTCACTGGACCAACCTCTAGGTCACTGGATCATTCTCTAAATCACAGGACCAATCTCTGGGTCACTGGACCAATCTCTAAGTCACTGGGCCAACTTCTAGGTCACTGGACCAACCTCCGGGTCACTGGACCAACCTCAAGGGCACTGGACCAATCTCTTGGTCACTGGATCAATCTCTAGGTCACTGCACCAACCTCTAGGTCACTAGACCAATCTCTAGGTTACTGGACCAATCTCTAGGTCACTGGACCAACCTCTAGGTCACTGGATCAATCTCTAGGTCACTGGACCAATTTCTAGGTTACTGAACCAATCTCTAGATCACTGGACCAACCTCTAGGTCACTGGACCAATCTCTAGGTCACAGGACCAATTCTCTAGGTCACTGGACCAACCTCTAGGTCACTGGACCAACCTCTAGGTCACTGGACCAACCTCCAGGTCACTGGATCAACGTCTAGGTCACTGGACCAATTTCTAAATCAATGGAACAATCTCTAGGTCACAGGATCAATCTCTAGGTCACTGGACCAACCTCTAGGTCACTGGACCAACCTCTAGGGCACTGGACCAATCTCTAGGTCACTGGACCAATCTCTAGGTCTCTGGACCAATCCCTAGGTTACTGGACCTAAATCTAGGTCACTGGACCCATCTCTATTGTCACTGGACTAATCTCTAGGTCACTGGACCAACCTCTAGGTCACTGGACCAATCTCTAGGTCACTGAACCAATCTCTAGGTCACTGGACTAATCTCTAGGTCACTGAACCAACCTCTAGGCCACTGGGCCAATCTCTAGGTCACTGGACTAATCTAATCTCTAGGTCACTGGACCAACCTCTAGGTCATTGGACCGACCTCTAGGTCACTGGACCAATCTCTAGGTCACTAGACTAATCTCTAGGTCACTGGACTAATCTCTAGGTCACTGGACTAATCTCTAGGTCACTGAACCAACCTCTAGGCCACTGGACCAATCTCTAGGTTACAGGACCAATCTCTAGGTCACTGGACCAACCTCTAGGTCACTGGACCAACCACTAGGTCACTGGACCAACCTCAAGGTCACTGGACCAGTCCCTAGGTCACTGGACCAATCTCTAGGTCATTGGACCAATCTCTAGGTCTCTGAACCAACCTCTAGGTCACTGCACCAACCTCAAGGTCACTGGACCAACCACTAGGTCACTGGACCAACCTCAAGGTCACTGGACCAGTCTCTAGGTCACTAGATCAATCTCTAGGTCACTGAACCAACCTCTAGGTCACTGGACCAACCTCTAGGTCACTCGATCATTTTCCAGGTCACTGGACCAACCTCTAGGTCACTGGACCAACCTCAAGGTCACTGGACCAGTCTCTAGGTCACTAGACCAATCTCTAGGTCACTGAACCAACCACTAGGTCACTGGACCAACCTCTAGGTCACTGGACCAACCTCCAAGTCACTGGACCAACCTCTAGGTCACTGGACCCATCTCTAAATCACAGGACCAATCTCTGGGTCACTGTACCAATCTCTAGGTCACTGGACTAACCTCTTGGTCACTGGACTAATCTCTAGGTCACTGAACCAATCTCTAGGCCACTGGACCAATCTCTAGGTTACAGGACCAATCTCTAGGTGACTGGACCAACCTCTAGGTCACTGGTCCAATCTCTAGGTCACTGGAACAATCTCTAGGTCATTGGACCAATCTCTAGGTCACTGGTCCAGTCTCCAGGTCACTGGACCAATCTCTAGGTCACTGGACCAACCTCCAGGTCACTAGACCAACCTCTAGGTCACTGAACCAATGTTTAGGTCACTGGACCAACCTCTAGGTCGCTGGACCAACCTCTAGGTCGCTGGACCAACCTCTAGGTCACTGGACTAATCTCTAGGTCACTGGACCAACCTCTAGGTCACTGGATCATTTTCCAGGCCACTGGACCAATCTCTAAATCATTGGACCAATCTCTAGGTCACTGGGCCAACCTCCAGGTCACTGGACCAATCTCTAGGTCACTGGACCAACTTCTAGGTCACTGGACCAACCTCCAGGTCACTGGACCAACCTCCAGGTCACTAGACCAACCTCCGGGTCACTGGACCAACCTCTAGGTCACTGGACCAACCTCTAGGTCACTTGACTAATCTCAAGGGCACTGGACCAATCTCTAGGTCACTGGACCAATCTCCAGGTTACTGGACCAATCTCTAGGTCACTGGACCAACTTCTAGGTCACTGGGCCAACCTCCAGGTCACTGGACCAACCTCCAGGTCACTGGACCAACCTCCAGGTCACTGGACCAACCTCTAGGTCACTGGACCAACCTCTAGGTCACTTGACTAATCTCAAGGGCACTGGACCAATCTCCTGGTCACTGGATCAATCTCTAGGTCACTGGACCAATCTCTTGGTCACTGGATCAATCTCTAGGTCACTAGACCAATATTAAGATTTCAACTTAGATTCAACAGAGCAGAAGAAGTTGTTAAACACATATGGCAAAATCTTACTGAAGCGACCATTCGAGTCATAAATACTCATCCTCCGCCCAAGTAAAACAGAAACAAGCAACACTTAGTGGGCCAGCCAGAGGCTTAGGGCCCGCGCAGGAATATCCCTGAAAAATTAATAGACCAATCTCTAGGTTACTGGACCAATCTCTAGGTCATTGGACCAATTTCTAGGTCACTCAACTAATCTCTTGGTCACTGGACCAACCTCTAGGTCACTGGACCAATCTCTAGGTCACTGGACCAACCTCTAGGTCACTGGACCAATCTCTAGATTACTGGATCAATCTCTAGGTCACTGGACCAATTTCTAGGTTACTGGACCAATCTCTAGGTCACTGGACAAACCTCCTGGTTACTGAACCAACCTGTAGGTCACTGGACTAATCTCTAGGTCACTGGACTAATCTCTAGGTCACTGGACCAACCTCTAGGTCACTGGACCAATCTCTAGGTTACTGGACCAATCTCTAGGTCACTGGACCAACCTCTAGGTCACTGGACCAACCTCTAGGTCACTGGACTAATCTCTAGGTCACTGGACCAACCTCTAGGTCACTGGACCAATCTCTAGGTCACAGGACCAATTCTCTAGGTCACTGGACCTACCTCTAGGTCACTGGACCAACCTCTAGGTCACTGGACCAATATCTAGGTCACTGGACCAACCTCTAGGTCACTGGACCAACCTCTAGGTCACTGGACTAATCTCTAGGTCACTGGACCAACCTCTAGGTCACTGGACCAATCTCTAGGTCACAGGACCAATTCTCTAGGTCACTGGACCTACCTCTAGGTCACTGGACCAACCTCTAGGTCACTGGACCAATATCTAGGTCACTGGACCAACCTCTAGGTCACTGGACCAATCTCTAGATCACTGGACCAATCTCTAGGTCACTGGACCAATCTCAAGGTCACTGGTCCAATCTCTAGGTCAGTGGACCAATCTCTAGGTCACTGGACCAACCTCCCGGTCACTGGACCAACCTCTAGGTCACTGGCCCAATCTCCAGGTCACTGGACCAACCTCTAGGTCACTGAACCAATGTTTAGGTCACTGGACCAATCTCTAGGTCACTGGACCAATCTCTAGGTCACTGGACCAAACTTTCGATCAGTGTTCCAAAATCTCTCCCTCACAATCTGTAAGCTACTCTACCTCGATGTCTACATGTTTCTCCCTCTTACCATACACCCTCCTCCCTCCCTCCCTTTACCTTCCCTCCTGTCTCTCCTTCCCTAGCTCGTTAGCATCATCCCTCCCTCACTTCCTCCATCCCCCTTCCTTCCTCCTCCATCCCCCTTCCTTTCTCCTCCGCTCCCTCCACGTGGCTGCTAGACCACCAACAAGCGAGTCATAACCATTTAGGATAATTCTGGCAATAATTCTATCTCACTCTACGGCCAGCCCCCGGCCAGCCCCCGGCCAGCCCCCGGCCAGCCCTGGGCCAGCCCCTGGACCAGTCCTGAGCCAGACCCCGGGCCAGCCCTGTGCCAGCCCCCAGACCAGTCCTGGGCCAGCCCCCGGGCCAGCCCTGTGCCAGCCCCCTGACCAGTCCTGGGCCAGCCCCCGGGCCAGCCCTGTGCCAGCTCCCAGACCAGTCTTGGGCCAGCCCTGGGCCAGCCCCCAGACCAGTCCTGGGCCAGTCCCCGGGCCAGCCCCCGGGCCAGCCCCCAGACCAGTCCTAGGCCAGTCCCCGGGCCAGCCCCCGGCCACGAGTTCTTCTGTTGTGTTCAAGTTCGGCTTAATGGACCACCTTGTCCCAGGGTACAGTACACGCCGCTTTAACCTCCTTTCTTATTTCTCTCTCTCTCTCCCTGTGTCTAGATCCTCCTCCATGTCATAACAATTGTTCCCACTCGCTCTAAAGTGATGAGGAGAGAAAGAGAGAGAGAGAGAGAGAGAGAGAGAGAGAGAGAGAGAGAGAGAGAGAGAGAAAGAGAGAGAGAGAGAGAGAGAGAGAGATAGAGAGAGAGAGAGAGAGAGAGAAAGTGAGAGAGAGTGAGAGAGTGAGAGAGTGAGAGAGAGAGAGAGAGTGAGAGAGAGAGAGAGAGAGAGAGAGAGAGAGAGAGAGAGAGAGAGAGAGAGAGAGAGAGAGAGAGAGAGAGAGAGAGAGAGAGAGAGAGAGAGAGAGAGACAGAGAGAGAGAGAGAGAGAAAGAGAGAGAGAGAGAGAGACAGAGAGAGAGAGACAGAGAAAGAGAGAGAGAGAGAGAGAGAGAGAGAGAGAGAGAGAGAGAATGAGAAATTCAAAACTTTCAAATGAACACAATTGTTTTATAAATGAACATATGTGTATTTAGAAAACACACATATTTCTAACCCTATTAGAATGGTCGTGTGTTTAGAAAACACAACAACATGGAAAGAGTATTACAACCTACAAAAGAAAACAATATTTGTCTACTTTAAAAATATTTAAAAAATTGTGTAAGTTAAAATTAAAAAAAAATCTTTATAAGGAAAATGTAAATACTTTCAAATGAAAAAATGTAATACCACGTTTTAAAAATATATATAAATTATCCAGCAAGAAAACAGGGTGATGGTGGGAAGGTTGTAGGAAGGTTGTAGGAAAGTTGAGGAAGGTAGGGGAAAGGTGAGGATGGTTGAGGAAGGTTGAGGATGGTTGAGGAAAGTTGTAGGAAGGTTGTAAGAAGGTTGTAGGAAGATTGAGGATGGTTGAGGAAGATTGAGGATGGTTGTAGCAAGGTTGGAGGAAGGTTGAGGATGGTTGAGGAAGGTTGGGGAAAGTTGAGGATGGTTGAGGAAGGTTGTAGGAAGGTTGTAAGAAGGTTGTAGGAAGATTGAGGAAGGTTGAGGAAGATTGAGAATGGTTGAGGAAAGTTGTAGCAAGGTTGGAGGAAGGTTGAGGATGGTTGAGGATGGTTGAGTATGGTAGTGGAAGGTTGAGGAAGGTTGAGGATGGTTGAGGATGGTTGAGGAAGGTTGACGTAGGTTGAGAATGGTTGAGGATGGTTGAGGAAGGTTGACGAAGGTTGAGGATGGTTGAAGAAGGTTGTGGGAACCGACCTGTGAGTTTTATATTAATTTAATTTATATAAATTTATATAGAATTTATATTTACATTAATTTATATATTTCGATAGCAATTTGTATGATGTTAAGTGGACTGTATTTCTGCAATAATCTCACAAATCGATCCATACACATTAGGGGGGTTTATATTGAATTTATATATATGCAGTCAATCAAACTACAGTATTAAACTACATATATTAGTATACATTAAGGAGGTTCCTTATCTTATTATACAGCAGGCTTAGTCCACCAGGTATAATTAGGATGTAGATACCAAATTATCCTCATTTGAGGCTTCTTCCATCACCCAGTAACTGATATACCAAGATTGCTTCCTCTTCTTGTTCCTGTCAAAGGGCGCTAGCTGTAAAGCCAGAATCCTAATATATGACAGCTATATCAGAGAAAACACTGTATATTAGATAAAATAAGGACCAAGGCTTAATTACCTTTTTTGAGTCGATCATTTGTGTTCTCACCGGTTCGCCCAATTTCTACCTAACATTAATGGCCAAAAATGATTAGATAAACGAATTTCGGAAAAACACTTCCCTTGTGGTTGATGACAGCGTGTTGATGATGGAAAACCTTTGGTTTCCATAACACTTCGTCCAAGAGAATTTATAGGAGCTGTTTACTCCACGACTCTGGTCTAACAACAATGGCTGACCACTCCCTCACTGACGCTACTGGCCTACTTTGTCCAGATATCAGTAACTGATAGAAGGGTCACATTTACTTTATTTTGATACTAATAATTAGGTTAATTAAAATGAGATGTTTTTATGATGGTAAAAGTCCAAAGACTAATGTATTTAAGAATAATTCCAACACAATAGGTGGTGAATTTATAATAGTATGTGGCTATGATATCCCGTTTTCTATTGACGGAAAATTCCACTACAAGCTACTTTTTCTATGGGTTAACTTGTGTATACAATGGCAGCAATATTATCTGCCTGTATGTAATATTATTAAATGGTGTCGGATTTTCCGACAAAGGTTGAGGAAGGTTGAGAATGATTGAGGAAGGTTGAGGATGGTTGAGGATGGTTGAGGAAGGATATGGATGGTTGAGGAAGGTTGAGGAACGTTGTAGGAATGTTGAAAGAAGGTTGTAGAAAGGTTGAGGATGGTTGTAGGAAGGTTGAGGATGGTTGTAGGAAGGTTATAGGAAGATTAAGGAAGGTTGTAGAAAGGTTGAGGATGGTTGAGGAAGGTTGAGGATGGTTGTAGGAAGGTTATAGGATGATTGAGGAAGGTTGTAGAAAGGTTGAGGATGGTTGAGGAAGGTTGAGGATGGTTGTAGAAAGGTTGAGGATGGTTGAGGAAGGTTGAGGATGGTTGTAGGAAGGTTATAGGATGATTGAGGAAGGTTGTAGAGAGGTTGAGGATGGTTGAGGAAGGTAGGAAGGTAGCCATCACACTAGTGTACCATCCACAACAGGATGATGGGACGCCAGGTAAGTCTCCCTAGTGCTCACGTGGGTTCATTTTAATCCGCTTTCTGGAGGGTTGAGGTTCAACGCCTGGGTTCCTAGTTTTAAACTTGAATTGTGTTTTCCTTAGAATCAATGCCATAAGCTGGCCTCCATTACCTCAGTCTTGTTATGAAGATGAAGGTTGTGAAGGTATAGAAGCTTTGTTCCTTACCTTCACAACCCTCACATTCCTTAGTACTTCAGGGTTAATATGGGTGCTTAGTATCCAGCTTCGTCTGCTGGCTGCCTTCCTTCAGGGACCAGCAGCGCCCCCTGGTGTCAACCCCCGCAGTCATCTCTCACACACTTCCTTATTGTTCTCTACAACTGTCCCTTAATGTTATCAATTGGTCCCTATCGTTTATCAGCTTCTCTCTGTTATCAGTCTCCACATTGTTTTAGATTTAGTAATGACTTTGGTAAAGACTGATTGGGACAGACGGTCGTAGATTTATGGAACTAATTCCATAAATCTACGGGTAATATATGGAATTACCCGTAGGAAAAAGGACTCACCATTGCCTGTATTACTTGGAACTTTTGTACAGACTAGCACCGAGAATATATGACAAACAACAGCCGTTCGGCTGGGAGCCGGTCGGCCGAGCGGACAGCACGCTGGACTTGTGATCCTGTGGTCCTGGGTTCGATCCCAGGCGCCGGCGAGAAACAATGGGCAGAGTTTCTTTCACCCTATGCCCCTGTTACCTAGCAGTAAAATAGGTACCTGCGTGTTAGTCAGCTGTCACGGGCTGCTTCCTGAGGGTGGAGGCCTGGTCGAGGACCGGGCCGCGGGGACACTAAAGCCCCGAAATCATCTCAAGATAATCTCAAGATAAACCGTAGGAATTATCAAATTGCGGGTCGCGTAGTGGACGGGAAATCACTGGCTTGTGTCAACCGGAGGTTGATTTTTTGGGTTTTGAGAATTTGGAAGGGATTTTGGGAGGAAGAAGGGTGGGAAGGTGAAATTCATGGAAGAGGATTTTATGTGGAGAGAGGGGGCTTGTGTGGAGAGAGGGGGCTTGTGTGGAGAGAGGGGGCTTGTGTGGAGAGAGGGGGCTTGTGTGGAGAGAGGGGGCTTGTGTGGAGAGAGGGGGCTTGAAAGTTCCGTGCCCTGTCCACCGTGACTTGGGATATATTTTTGGATTTAGCGGTTTGGTGTTGGCCTGGTTCAGTGGAGGTGTTCTGTCTGGCTTGGAGAAGGCGTCTTCCCTATTGAGATGGTGAGAGGTAAGTTCACTGTTGCTCGGCGGTGCCTTGGTAGGGAGGTATTCGCATGTACTTGCCTGATGACAACCGTGGTATTGGAGTTCCTATCGGGTCTTCCTATTTGTCGTCGAAGGGTAATTGTCCTTCCTTCAAATTTAATTTCAGGTTGATGTATTCTCTCTTCAGAGTGGTGAGGTCTACATATTGTTCAACGGTCTCGTGGTGGACAAACATTGGGTGAGGAAAGGCAGGGTTGTTTTTGGTGAGTGTGATGATCCGGTTGCATTCTAAAGCGATGACTATTCTTGTACTGCTGTTGCCGTTCAAAATGTCCTCATCATGGAGGAACATCCCAAAATTGGGATTACTCCTGCTTGAGCTGCTTGGGTTTAGGTCAAAGTCTGATACTACGTATGTAATCACCTGTCAGATTTCGGTTGGATCACCTGTTAGCTCTGGTTGTAAATCTGGTTCCGATTCTACCTGCTGGCGTCTTTTTTTCCTTTTCGCCTGTCTCACATGTCTGCTGGTGGCAGGTGTTAAGGTTTCCATTGGATGTTGGGTTGACTGGTCTGGGGTGGAGGTGGGCTGGGTGGAGGTTGTAGCCTGGGTCGCTAATGTTGCTAACACCGGTGTTAGGTCTGCCTCCTGGGAAGGCGTTATTGACATTGCTTCGGTTGCTGATAATGTTGGAGTCTGGTCTGTTTGAGTTGAAGCAGCGTTTTGAGGTTGAAATAGGTCCGCTGGGACCGACATTTTAGTTAGGTTGTTCTGGGCAAGCAGCATGTTCAGTACTCTCACGTATTTGGCATTCGTGATGTCAACAATTTATTGAGTAATTGGGGCCTGGTGAATCTGGCTTCCTCCCAAAACCGGACTTTCATACGGTAGATCATGATGATGGTGAATCTCTCTATGATTACCGCAACACTGGAGATTGTCTACCGTCTCTTCTCGGTACATAATACCAAGATGGGAGTGGGGATCTGACACTCTAGAATGAAGCAAGCCTTCTGCCCAATATTTATCCACCCGGCAGTGTTGGGTGCAGGAGAGTTGTTTGGTTGTGTTTTCTGTTTGGGTTGTCTGGTTGTGTTGTGACCGGAAGTTAAACACATGAATGAGTTCTGTGAGACGTAAATACGGTCTGCATTGAATGGCCCTTCTGTAGCTTATTTTGTAATTTTTAGTGGTCCCATGTGCTTTTAAAATCCTTACGTTGTGTGTGTGTGTGTTTGTGTGTGTGTATTCACCTAGTTGTATTAACCTAGTTGTGCTTGCGGGGGTTGAGTTCTGGCTCCGTTGTCCCGCCTCTCAATTGTCTATCAACTGGTGTACATATTCCTGAGCCTATTGGGCTCTATTATATCTACATTTGAAACTGTGTATGGAGTCAGCCTCCACCACATCACTACTTAATGTATTTGTAAATTACTCTGACAATGAAAAAATTCTTTCAAATGTCTCTGTGGCTCATCTGGGTACTAAGTTTCTACCTGTGTCCCCTTGTTCGTGTTCCACCCGTGCTAAAGAGTTTTTCTTTGTCCACTCTGTCAATTTCCCCTGAGAATTTTGTAGGTGGTTATCATGTATCCCCCTTACTCTTCTGTTTTTAAGGAATGTGAGGTTCAGCTCCCTTAGCCTTTCCTCGTAGCTCATATCTCTCAGTTTCGGGACCAGTCTGGAGGCATACCTCTGAATATTTTCTAACTTCGTCTTGTGTTTAACTAGGTATGGACGCCAGGCTGGAGCTGCATACTCCAGGATTGGTCTTACATAAGTGGTATACAGGGTCCTGAACGATTCTTTACACAAGTTTCTATAGGCAGTTCTTATGTTGGTCAGTCTAGCATATGCCGCTGATGATATCCTTTTGATGTGGGCCTCTAGGGACCGGTTCGGTGTGATATCAACCCCAGATCTCTTTCTCTATTTGACTCTTGCAGGATATCACCTTCCAGATGGTACATTGTATTCAGCCTTCTGTTCCCTTCGCCTTATTTCATTACTTTACACTTTCCTGAATTGAACTTCAGTAGCCATTTAATAGACCATTCCTCCAGTTTATTCAGGTCATCCTGTAGTCTCTGTCTATGTTTATCTGTCTTGATCCTTCTCATAATTTATGCATCATCAGCAAACATTGAGAGGAATGACTCTGTACCCTCTTAAAGATCGTTTACATATATTAAAAACAGGATGGGTCCAAGTACAGAGCCCTGTGGGACTCCGCTGGTGACATCTCGCTACTCTGATGACTCCCGCCTCCCAAAATTACTCGCTGTTTCCTGTTGCTTACGTACTCCGTTATCCACTGGAGCACCTTATCTTTTACCCCTGCTTGTTGCTCTAACTTTTGTAACAGCCTTTTATGAGGTACCATATCAAAGGTTTTCTAACAGTCCAAGAAAATGCAGTCTGCCCACCCTTCTCTTTCTTGCCTAATTTTTGTTGCCTGGTCATAGAATTCTATTAAACCTGTGAGGCACGAT
>NC_091205.1:29668881-29743881 GCF_040958095.1 Procambarus clarkii
CTTTATCAACCCTGTCGATTCCCTTGAGGATCTTGAATGTGGTGATCATGTCCCCCCTAACTCTTCTGTCTTCCAACGAAGTGAGGTTTAATTCCCGCAGTCTCTCCTCGTAGCTCATACCTCTCAGCTCGGGTACTAGTCTGGTGGCAAACCTTTGAACCTTTTCCATTTTAGTCTTATGCTTGACTAGATATGGACTCCATGCTGGTGCCGCATACTCCAGGATTGGTCTGACATATGTGGTATTTAATGTTCTGAAAGATTCCTTACACAAGTTTCTAAAGACCGTTCTTATGTTAGCCAACCTGGCATATGCTACTGCTGCTATCCTCTTGATATGAGCTTCAGGGGACAGGTCTGGCGTGATATGAACCCCCTGGTCTTTCTCTCTCTCTTCTCTCTTTCTGTGTGTGTGTGTGTGTGTGTGTGTGTGTGTGTGTGTGTGTGTGTGTGTGTGTGTGTGTGTGTGTGTGTGTGTGTGTGTGTGTGTGTGTGTGTGTGTGTGTGTGTGTGTGTGTGTGTGTGTGTGTGTGTGTGTGTGTTTGTGTGTGTATGTGTGTGTGTGTGTGTGTGTAATTACCTACGTGAAGTTACAGGATGAGAGCTACGCTCGTGGTGTCCCGTCTTCCCAGCACTCTTAGTCATATAACGCTTTGAAACTACTGACGGTCTTGGCCTCCACCACCTTCTCACCTAACTTGTTCCAACCGTCTACCACTCAGTTTGCGAAAGTTAATTTTCTTATATTTCTTCGGCATCTGTGTTTAGCTAGTTTAAATCTATGACCTCTTGTTCTTAAAGTTCCAGGTCTCAGGAAATCTTCCCTCTCGATTTTATCAATTCTTGTTACTATTTTGTATGTAGTGATCATATCACCTCTTTTTCTTTTGTCTTCTAGTTTTGGCATATTTAATGCCCCTAACCTCTCCTCATAGCTCTTGCACTTCAGTTCCGGGAGCCACTTAGTAGCGTGTCTTTGCTCCTTTTCCAGTTTGTTGATGTGCTTCTTAAGATATAGGCACCACACAACCGCTGCATATTCTAGCTTTGGCCTAACAAAAGTCGTGAACAATTTCTTTAGTATATCGCCATCCATGTATTTAAAAGCAATTCTGAAGTTAGAAACGTGGCATAGGCTCCTCGCACAATATTCTTTATGTGGTCCTCAGGTGATAGTTTTCAAACTAGAACCACCCCTAGATCTCTTTCTTTATCAGAATTCTTTAAAGATTTCTCACATAATATACAGGTTGAGTGGTGTCTATGTTCTCCTATTCCACATTCCATAACATGGCATTTATTAACATTAAATTCCATTTGCCAAGTGGTGCTCCATATACTTATTTTGTCCACGTCATCTTGAAGGGCCTTGCAATCATCTAAGTTTCTTATCCTTCCTATTATCTTAGCATCATCAGCAAACATGTTCATATAATTCTGTATACCAACTGGTAGATCATTTATGTAGACAATAAACATCACTGGTACAAGAACTGAACCCTGTGGTACTCCACTTGTAACATTTCTCCAGTCAGATACATTGCCTCTGATCACTACCCTCATTTTTCTATCAGTCAGAAAATTTTTCATCCATGTTAGAAGCTTACCTGTCACCCCCTCCAATATTTTCCAGTCTCCAGAACAACCTCTTATGTGGAACTCTGTCGAAAGCTTTTTTTTAGGTCCAGATAGATGCAGTCAACCCAACCATCTCTTTCCTGTAATATCTCTGTTGCTCGATCATAGAAACAGAGTAAATTCGATACACAGGATCTTCCAGATTGAAAACCATACTGTCTGTCTGATATTATATCATTTATCTCCAGGTGTTCTACCAATTTATTTTTAATATTTTTTTCCAATATTTTGACTATTACACTTGTCAATGATACAGGTCTATAATTAAGGGGGTCTTCTCTGCTTCCACTTTTGTAGATTGGAACTATGTTAGCCTTTTTCCACACATCGGCTACAACTCCTGTAAACAGGGATGCCTGAAAAATCAGTTGAAGTGGAATGCTGAGCTCAGGTGCACATTCTCTCAGAACCCATGGTGGAACTCCATCTGGACCAACTGCTTTGTTCTTATTTAGCTGCTTGAGCATTTTTTCCACTTCGTTTCTAGACACCTCTATGTGCTCTATGTTGTTCTCTGGAATTCTTATTGTGTCTGATTCCCTGAAGATTTCATTTTGTACAAACACACTTTTGAACTTTTTGTTTAATGTTTCACACATTTCCTTTTCATTTTCCGTGAATCTATTTCCCATTTTCAACCTCTGAATATTATCCTTTACCTGCAATTTGTTGTTTATGAATTCATAGAATAGACCTGGTTCTGTTTTACATTTGTCTGCAATCCCTTTTTCAAAATTTCTTTCTGCCTCTCTCCTCACTGCCGTGTAGTTGTTTCTCGCATCTTTGTATCACTGGTATGTTTGGGGGTTTGGCCTCTTCCTGTATTGATTCCATTTTTGTGTCTTTTGGTCTCTGGCCCTCTCGCAATTTCTGTTGAACCAATCCTGTTTCCTAGTTCTGTATCTCTGTTTTGGTATAAAAATTTTTGTGCCTTTATCATATATTTCACAAAACTTGACATACTGATATTACTTCCTTGCCTTTAATTTTATTGACTGTGTTTTGTCAATGACTAAAAACTACTGAAAAACTCCCCCTCTCCTTATTCTTCACTCCCCCTCTCTCTAATGATTTTGTTGGTTTGCCTTTATGTACCACTTTACTGGTCTGCCTACCCCTATCACTTTGTAGAAAAAAAAATTGATTTCTTCTTCATTCCTGCTCTCATTTAAGCGTTTTGCCTCGGCGAGGTTCAGTTTCAGCTTCTCTCTCTTCTTTTGAAAGATTTCGTCTTAATGACCACACTTTCCCAACCTCATCACTTTGTAATTTTCTAGCATTCCTTAGTACTTCTTCCATCTGTTTGGCACCATTTAGGATGATCCTCAAAGGTCGATCTTTCCCTTTTACATATCTGCCTATTCTCCTGTAGTCGCACTCATTCTCTATGGTTGTAAAACCTTCCACGAGGCCAACAATTTTATCTACTAAAATTGCTTCTTTTTTGCTTCTTCTCCAGCTCTTTCTGACCTAGATCTCCATTTCTTTGCAGCCAAAAATTACCAGGGACTTACTCTGATCAACTGTGTTTTGCACCAACTTCGGGTTAGATGCCAATTCTTTTCTCACTTCCAGCCTAATGTTTGTTTTATCTTGGTTGCTGCAGTGTTTGACTTCCTTTACTGCTTCTTCTATTTTTTCCTTCTCCTTGGCCATTTGTGCATAGGTGAGTTGCATATCTTTCTTGCACTGTTCTATTCCCTGTGTAACTTCCTCCATCTGTGCTGACAAAAGCTGTTTCTCCTGTTGAATTTCCTTACCTAACCTATTGTAGTCATTTATGTTTAAATTTACTTTAACTTCTTCCAAAGCTATTTTTAAGAGTTTATTTTCGTCTTCAATGGCTTTGTAATTTGTTTCCAATTGATTCTTATCCTTGCGCAAGTCTTTCACTAAACCCTCAAGACATACAACTTTGTTATTTAAATGGTCATTACTTTCTTTCAATTTACTAATTATTTCTACATGAGAGGTCACTATAGTAGTCTAATTTTACCAACTTGTTGTATAGACTGGTTATGTCAATGCTTTCTTCACTGAATCTAGCAAAATCAAGCTCTGTTTTGTATTTCCTCTTTCCGGCGGCCATCTTGAATGTTCTTCTCTCTGAATGTGTGTGTGTGTGTGTGTGTGTGTGTGTGTGTGTGTGTGTGTGTGTGTGTGTGTGTGTGTGTGTGTGTGTGTGTGTGTGTGTGTGTGTGTGTGTGTGTATGTGTGTGTGTGTGTTTGTGTGTGTATTCACCTAGTTGTGTTTGCGGGAGTTGAGCTTTGCTCTTGCGGCCCGCCTCTCAACTGTCAATCAACTGTTTACTAACTACTTTTTTCACACTACACATACACCAGGAAGCAACCCGTGACAGCTGACTAACTCCAAGATTCTCAATGATTCCTTACACAGGTTCCTGAACGCTGTTCTGATGTTAGCCAGCCTCGCATATGCCGCAGACGTTATTCTTTTTATGTGGGCTTCAGGAGACAGGTTTGGTGTGATATCAATTCCTAGATCTTTCTCTCTGTCCGTTTCATTAAGTACTTCATCTCCTATTCTGTATCCTGTGTCTGGCTTCCTGTTTCCCCTGCCTAGTTTCATTACTTTGTATTTACTCGGGTTGAACTTCAACAGCCATTTGTTGGACCATTCACTCAGTCTGTCTAGGTCATCTTGTAGCCTCCTACTATCATCCTCAGTTTCAATCCTCCTCATAATTTTTGTATCATTGGCAAACATTGAGAGAAACGATTCTATACCCTCTGAGAGATCATTTACATATATCAGAAACAGTATAGGTCCAAGGACTGACCCCTGCGGGACTCCACTCGTAACGTCTCGCCAATCTGAGACCTCACCCCTCACACAGACTCGTTGTCTCCTGTTGCTTAGGAACTCCCTTATCCAATGGAGTACCTTCCTTTTCACTCCAGCCTGCATCTCCAGCTTTTTCACTAGCCTTTTGTGTGGCACTGTATCAAAGGCTTTCTGACAATCCAAAAATATGCAGTCTGCCCACCCATTTCTTTCTTGCCTTATTTTTGTTGCCTGGTCGTAGAATCCAAGTAACCCTGTGAGGCCATCCCTGAATCCATGTTGATGCTGTGTTACAAAGTTCTTTCGCTCCAGATGCTCCACTAGCTTTCTTCGCACAATCTTCTCCATCAGCTTGTGTGGTATGCAGGTTAGGGACACTGGCCTGTAATTCAGTGCCTCCTGTCTATTCCCTTTCTTGTATATCAGGACTACGTTAGCTGCTTTCCAAATTTCTGGCAGTTCCCCTGTTGTCAGTGATTTGTTATACACTATGGAGAGTGGTAGGCACAGTTCTTCTGCTCCCTTCCTTAGTACCCAAGGGGAGATTCCATCTGGGCCTATAGCATTTGTCACATCCAACTCTAGTAAACACTTCCTTACTTCCCCGCTGGTAATCTCAAACTCTTCCAGTGGTTCCTGGTTAGCTATTCCCTCTCTTATCTCTGGAATTTCTCCTTGCTCTAAGGTGAAGACCTCCTGGATTTTCTTATTCAGTTCCTCTTACACTTCCTTGTCGTTTGTAGTGAATCCTTTTGCCCCTATCCTTAATTTCATAAACTGTTCCTTCTTTGTCTTTGCCTTGCTTGCGATGCCATTTTCGTATTGTCTTTCTGCCTCTCTTCTCATCCTGACATATTCATTCCTGGCATTCTGGTATCTTTCTCTGCTCTCCAGTGTCCTGTTATTCCTATAGTTTCTCCATGCCCTTTTACTTTGCTGCTTAGCTAGCCTACATCTCTGATTAAACCATGGGTTTCTCATCTTCATTTCTCTGTTTTCTTTTTGGACTGGGACAAACTTGTTTGCTGCGTACTGGCACTTCTGTGTGATGTAATCCATCATATCTTGAGTCGTCTTTCCCCTGAGCTCTGTTTCTCATGCTATTTCTGTTAGGAATTTTCTTATTTCCTCATAGTTTCCCTTTCGGTATGCTAACCTTTTGGTTTCGGTATCCCTCCTCGAGTTCAATAACCCTTCTTCAATCAGGTACTCAAACACCAGTACACTGTGGTAGCTCATTTCTACTGGGGCCTCAAAACCGATTTCTCTTATGTCGGAGTCGTTCAGAGTGAAAACCAGGTCGAGTCTCGCTGGTTCGTCATTTCCTCTCATCCTTGTGGGTTCTCTGACATGCTGGGTTAAAAAGTTTCTAGTCACACCTCCAGTAGTTTGGCTCTCCACGTGTGTGTGTGTGTGCGTGTGTGTTGTGTGGTGTGGTGTGTGTACTCACCTATTTGTGCTTACGGGTGTTGAGCTCTGGCTCTTTGGTCCCGCTTCTCAACTGTCAATCAACTGGTGTACAGGTTCCTGAGCCTACTGGGCTCTATCATATCTACACCTGAAACGGTTTATGGAGTCTGTGGTGGGGTGTGTGTTTGTGTATTTACTATTTGTATCTGCACTATCGAGCTATTAACTCTTGGACCCTGCCCTTATAACCAATTTATTTTTCCTCTAGTATGTCAACGCACGCACAGACACACATCCCCAGGAAGTAGCCCGTAGCAGCTGTCTAACTCCTAGGTACTTATTCACTGCTAGGTGAACAGGGGCACCAGGGTGAAAAAATCTCAGCCTATTTGTTTCTGCCTCTGCCAGGGTTCGAACAAGGTCTTCAGAACTACGACGTCAGAGCGCTGTCCCATCAGCCGCGAGGCTTAGTATGTATACTTACCTAGTTGTACTCACCTAGTTATGCTTTCCGGGATTGAGCTTCGACTCACTGGTCCCGTCTCAACTGTCAATCTACAGGTGTACAGATTCCTGAGCTTCTAGAGCTCTATCATATCTAACTTCCAAACTGTGTATAGAGTCAGCCTCCACCAAATCACATTCTAATGCATTCCATTTACTAATTACTCTGACACTGAAGTTCTGAAGGATTAATTACGCAAGTTTCTGAAGGCAGTTCTGACGTTAGCCAGCCTTGCATACGCCGCTGATATTATTCTTTTGATATAGGCTTCAGGAGACAGGTTTGGCATGATATTAACTTCTAGATCTTTCTCTCTGTCCATTTCATAAATTACTTCATCTCCCATTCGGTACCCAGATGTGGGGAACCGACTTATGAGATTTATATCTATTTAATTTATATGAATTTATATAGTGTTTATCTTTACATTAATTTATATATTTCGATAGCAATTTGTATGATGTTTAGCGGACTATTTCTGCAATATTCTCACAAATCGACTCCTTACACATTAGGGGGGAGGGGGGTTATATTCAATTTATATATCTGCAGCCAATCAAACTACCGTATTAAACTACATATATTAGTAAATATATTAAGAGGACTTATCATATTGCATGGCGGGCTTAGTCCACCAGTATAAACAAGGATAATGACACCAAATAATCCTCGAGGTTGAAGCTAGCATCACTATCCATGTACCAAGTATTAGTGTACCAAGGTAGTGTACCAAGTAACTGTACTGCTTCCTCTTCTACACCTGTCAAAGGGCACTAGCTGTACAGCAGGAATCCTATATATATGACAGCTATATCAGAGGAAACATTTTAAAATTATAAGATAAGGAGCAAATAATAATTACCTGGATGATGTCGCTGCCTCATGTCCTAACCAGAATTATCCAATCTACCTAACATTACTGGCCAGCAAATGACTTAGATAAGATTTCGGAGAAACACTTTCCTTGTTTAGATGTTGACTGCGTGTTGGTGATGGAAGAAGCACTCCTTACAACCCAGCAGCAATATTATCTGCTTATTGTATTTAATATGTTAGGTTTTCCGACACCAGTGTCTGGCCTCCTATTTTCTCTCTCTAGTTTTATTACCTTATATTTACTTGTGTTGAACTTTAGTAGCCATTTGTTCGATCATTCCTTCAGTTGGTCTAGGTCATCTTGTAGCCTCATACTATCTTCCTCTATCTTAATCTTCCTCATAATTTTTTTATCATCAGTAAACATTGAGAGGAACGAGTCTGTTCCCTCTAGGAGATCATTTACATATATATCAGAAACAATATTGGTCCAAGGACAGATCCCTGTGGGACTCCACTGGATATGTCTCGCCATCCAGAATTCTCACCCCTCACAGTGATTTGATGTCTTCTGCTGGTTAGGTACTCCCTCATCCAATGGAGTACCTTCTCTTTCACTACTGCCTCCATCTTCATCTTGTGCACTAGTCTCTTGTGTGGTACTGTATCCAAGGCTTTCTGGCAATCCAAAAATATGCTGTCTGCCCCACCTTCCTTCTTGCCTTATTTTTGTTGCCTGGTCGTACAATTCAATTAATACTGGGAAGCATGATTTGCTTTCCCTGAACACATGCTGATGCTGGGTTACAGTATTCATGGTTGACATCGCCTATGATTAAGAGTCTGGAGCCATTCCAGCAGGCAACTGAAGTTGGGGGTCTGCTGCAAGGAGGGCAAGTAAGCTTAACAAGGAGCTTCTCCTTGTTCTTTTGTGAAGACCTCCTGGAATCTCTCGTTGAGTTCTTCACACACCTCATTGTCATTCTCTGTGTATCTGTTCTCCCCTTTTTTCAGTTTCATCACTTGATCCTTCGATGTTGTTTTTCTCCTGATGTGGATGTGCAGCAATTTAGGTTGAGTCTTTGCCTTACTTGCAATGTCATTTTCGCATTGTCTTTTTGCCTCTCTTTTCACCCTGACTTATTAATTCCTGGCACTCTGGTATCTTTCTCTGCCTTCAAGTGTCCTGTTATTTCTATAGTTTCTCCACGCCCTTGTACTTTGTTGCTTTGCTAGCCTACATCTCTGATTAAACCATGGGTTTCTTGTTTGCATTTCATTTTTTTTTCTTTGCGACCGGGACAAACTTGTTTGCTGCCTCCATACACTTCTGTGTGATGTAGTCCTTCATGTCTTGGGCCGTCGTTCCACTGAGATCCGTTTCCCATGTTTTATCTTTAGGAATTTTCTTATCTCCTCATAGTTTCCCTTTCGGAATGCCAGCCTGGTCCCTTGTTTTCTGGTCCTTTCCTTAAATGCATTAACCCTTCTTCGACCAGAAACTCAAACATCAGTAAACTGTGATCGATCATTCCCACAGGGGCTTCGATTTCTCTTATGACGGAGTCTTTCAGATTGAAGACTAGGTCGAGTCTCGCTGGTTCATCGTTGCCTCTCATTCTTGTGGGTCCCCTGACATGATTTACTTAAAAAGTTTCTTGTCGCCACTTTCAATAGCTTAGCTCTCCATGTTTCCTCACCTCCTTATGGTTCCTTGTTTTCCATGTCTATCATTCCGTGATTGATCAGTCTATCCCCTATGATGTGCAGATGGGATCTATTACTACAGGCAGCAGAGGCTGCCCTCTCAATTATAGTGTTAACTGCCATGTTGCTTCTGTCATACGGTGGGGGGGTTATATATATCACTGCTACTACTACTCTTGGTCCTCCCATCACCATAGTGCCTTTTATGTAGTCTGTGAACCCCTCGCGGCCCGGGATAACCATCTTCTCGATGCTCCATTTCTTTCTCATCAGTATTGCCACTCTGCCTCCTTCCCTTTCTTCTCTCTCTTTCCTTATTACAGTGTAGTGCATGGAGAAACACCACATTCGTTATGAGTTCTTAGAGTTTTGTTTTTGTGAGTTCAATTTCATCCGAGTTCACTTATTGTGATCTTTCCCTAAGTTCACTTGCTTTGCTTGTAAATGTTCAAGTACATTACCTTGAAGATGACTCTTCTGTCCTTCCACAGTTCTCGTTGATTCCACTGGAATAGGGAAACAGGGAGGATCTGGGATCGGAGGGCCTATGAAGGGGGACTTGGGGGATCAGGGGTATAAGGGGGCTGGTAGGATCAAGTATGGGGGGGGGGAGAATTTGGGGGGAAGGGAGGGCTGTGGGGGTGGGGTAACAGGGAGGGCTGTGGGGGTAGGGGAGAAGAGAGGACTTGAGGGGAGAAGTAAGAGGTGGGGGTGGGGGGTGAAGGGAGGGCTTTTGGGGGGGGGAGAAAAGAAGGCTTGAGTGGAGAAGTAAGGGGTTGGGGGAGGGGAGAAGGGAGGGCTTATTGGGGTGGAGAAGAAGGGGGGGGGCCTTGTGGGGTGTGAGGGAGAAGGTAGGGTTTGGGGACAGGGGAGTGGGGGGAGGTTGGCCTAGCTGGGCACCTAGTGGAGGAGGGAGGCTCGTAGAGGTTGGGGCAGGTTGGACATCCATTGGGTGGAAGGTGGTATCTTTTCCCTTGTCGTATCCCTCTGAAGGAATACCATTTTGAACTTCATTACATGTAATAGTCTGCTCTTCCTTGTTAGGCGGTCTTCTTTTGTGTTCTCACACGTGAATGCCACCTTTATCAACCAGTCTTTGTCCTTGTTGTACTGCCCAAGCCTGAAAACCTTTCCAATATTTTATTCAGCCCTCTCCATATATACCCATACAAGATCTGTACTTGAAGATCTGTATCAGTGTGAGTGTGTGTGTGTGTACTCACCTAGTTGCAACCCATCCTCCGAATTGACAAATTGACAGTACGATTTTATACTAAGTGTAATAAGTACATTTTCTTACTGTCATAAACAGTGCATAATTGCACTTATGACACTAACCACTCTGACACTAACATGTCTGACATAAGACATGAGGTGTCTTATGAGGCTGTTACATTTACCAAACTCCCTCCCCCGATTTAATTCTTCTCGTTTTCTGTTAAGACACGCAGAATTTTTTGGATGAAGTTTTAAATTTCATTATGCAATACACAAATTTTATATATCAGGAGTTTCTTTTTCAGGTTTATTAAACAATATAGATTTTATACAAAATTTTAAAATATCCTGAGTTGTTTTACAATTTATTGATATATTTTAGTTTTGTTTTATTAGTTTTATAAAACTGTAGTATCAATATAGCTATAGGTTAAGTACTAATTGTAATTAAGAAGCAATAAAATTATTATCTGCAAAAACTAAGACGGTTAGGTGAGGGTGTGGTTTTCTATTCAGTTTTTCAGGTAAACTCAAATATTCACAATATATTTGACAGTACGGTTTAATACTAAGTGAAAATAAGTACAATTCCTAACTGCTATGAATAGTACATAATTGCAATTATTTGTCTTCTTACATTTACCACCCCATTTTTGGAGGACGGGCTGCCTAGTTGTGCTTGCGGGGGTTGAGCTCTGGCTCTTTGGTCCCGCCTCTCAACCGTCAATCAACAGGTGTACAGATTCCTGAGCCTATTGGGCTCTATCATATCTACACATGAAACTGTGTATGGAGTCAGCCTCCACCACATTGCTTCCTAATGCATTCCATTTGCCAACCAGTCTGACACTAAAAAAGTTCTTTCTAATATCTCTGTGGCTCATTTGGGCGCTCAGTTTCCACCTGTGTCCCCTTGTGCGTGTGCCCCTTTGTGTTAAATAGCCTGTCTTTATCTACCCTATCAATTCCCTTGAGAATCTTGAATGTGGTGATCATGTCCCCCCTAGCTCTTCTGTCTTCCAGCGAAGTGAGGTTTAATTCCCGTAGTCTCTCCTCGTAGCTCATACCTCTCAGATCGGGTACTAGTCTGGTGGCAAATCTTTGAACCTTTTCCAGTTTAGTCTTATCCTTGACTAGAAGTGTGTGTGTGTACTCACCTAGTTGTGCTTGCGGGGGTTGAGCTCTGGCTCTTTGGTCCCGCCTCTCAACTGTCAATCAACAGGTGTACAGGTTCCTGAGCCTATTGGGCTCTATCATATCTACACATGAAACTGTGTATGGAGTCAGCCTCCACCACATCACTTCCTAATGCATTCCATTTGTCAACCACTCTGACACTAAAAAAGTTCTTTCTAATATCTCTGTGGCTCATTTGGGCACTCAGTTTCCACCTGTGTCCCCTAGTGCGTGTGCCCCTTGTGTTAAACAGCCTGTCTTTATCAACCCTGTCAATTCCCTGGAGGATCTTGAATGTGGTGATCATGTCCCCCCTAACTCTTCTGTCTTCCAACGAAGTGAGGTTTAATTCCCGTAGTCTCTCCTCGTAGCTCATACCTCTCAGCTCGGGTACTAGTCTGGTGGCAAACCTTTGAACCTTTTCCATTTTAGTCTTATGCTGTGTGTGTGTGTGTGTGTGTGTGTGTGTGTGTGTATGTGTGTGTGTGTGTGTGTGTGTGTGTGTGTGTGTGTGTGTGTGTGTGTGTGTGTGTGTGTGTGTGTGTGTGTGTGTAATTACTATTTGTGTCTGCAGAATCGAGATTTTCAACTCTTGGACCCTGCCATTCTAACCAATTTATTTTCCTCTTTTATATCTTCTACACATATTTCTCTGTAACACAAATAGAGAAATATGTGACCTGGTAGCTTGGTGGATAGCGCGAAAGACTCATAATTCTGTGGCGCGGGTTCGATTCCCGCACCAGGCAGAAACAAATGGTCAAAGTTTCTTTCACCCTGAATGCCCCTGTTACCTAGCAGTAAATAGGTACCTGGGAGTTAGTCAGCTGTCCCGGGCTGCTTCCTGGGGTGTGTGTGTGTGTGTGGTGTGGGGGAAAAAAATAGTTAGTAAACAGTTGATTGACAGTTGAGAGGCGGGCCGAAAGAGCAAAGCTCAACCCCCTCAAACACAACTAGGTGAATACATCTAGGTGAATACACACACTCACACACACAGGAAGCAGCCAGTAGCAGCTGTCTAACTACCAGGTACCTATTTACTGCTAGGTAACAGGCATATCAGGGTGAAAGAAACTCTGCCCATTTTGTTTCCGCCATCACCCAGGACCGAACACGGTCCCTAGGATTACGAGTCCAGAGCGCTCTCCACTCACCTATCAAGTGTCACTGGTCATCCAGGGGTCGTCACGGGTCGTGTCTCATCCAGGGGGCGTCACGGGTCATGTCTCATCCAGGGGGCGTCACGGGTCATGTCTCATCCAGGAGGCGTCACGGGTCATGTCTCATCCAGGGGGCGTCACGGGTCATGTCTCATCCAGGGGGCGTCACGGGTCATGTCTCATCCAGGAGGCGTCACGGGTCATGTCTCATCCAGGGGGCGTCACGGGTCATGTCTCATCCAGGAGGCGTCACGGGTCATGTCTCATCCAGGGGGCGTCACGGGTCATGTCTCATCCAGGGGGCGTCACGGGTCGTGTCTCATCCAGGGGGCGTCACGGGTCGTGTCTCATCCAGGGGACGTCACGGGTCGTGTCTCATCCAGGGGGCGTCACGGGTCATGTCTCACCCTGGGAGCGTCACGGGTCGTGTCTCATCCAGGGGGCGTCACGGGTCGTGTCTCATCCAGGGGGTGTCACGGGTCGTGTCTCATCCTGGGAGCGTTACGGGTCATGTCTCACCCTGGGGGCGTCACGGGTCGTGTCTCATCCAGGGGACGTCACGGGTCATGTCTCATCCAGGGGACGTCACGGGTCATGTCTCATCCAGGGGACGTCACGGGTCATGTCTCATCCAGGGGGCGTCACGGGTCATGTCTCATCCAGGGGGCGTCACGGGTCGTGTCTCATCCAGGGGGCGTCACGGGTCGTGTCTCATCCTGGGGGCGTCACGGGTCGTGTCTCATCCAGGGGGCGTCACGTGGCGTGTCTCATCCAGGGAGCGTCACGGGTCGTGTCTCATCCAGGGGGCGTCACGGGTCGTGTCTCATCCTGGGGGCGTCACGGGTCATGTCTCACCCTGGGGGCGTCACGGGTCGTCTCTGGCACATGTAATACTCCCAGGACTGGACACCCCCCGCCACCCGTACTGGTGTTTACACTGTTTGGTCACATGTTTACACTGTTTGGTCACATGTTTACACTGTTTGGTCACATGTTTACACTGTTTGGTCACATGTTTACACTGTTTGGTCACCTATTTACACTGTTTGGTCACCTGTTTCCACTGTTTGGTCACCTGTTTCCACTGTTTGGTCACCTGTTTCCACTGTTTGGTCACCTGTTTCAACCACACTATGATCATTTAATTATTACCCAAGGAGTAATCTATATAATGATTTAGTTAAATTTAAATTGAGAGTTGGAGGCTTTCAAAGTTGTGTTCGTACCCATCTGTCATAGCCGACCTTTACACCTCTTTAACCTTTATGAATATATATATATATATATATATATATATATTGTGACGGTAACGCGTTGGTGTTCGGCTGTTCAAAAGCTAGGGGTATGGCCTCGTCACATATAGAAAAAAAAAAGAAAATCTGGAACTTCGTCTGTGGTAAGGTAAGGAGAAGACACACAAAACACAAGTAAATTTTAACAATGAATTTTTAATTACGTTAAAGAAAGCATAAATAAAATGGACACACAAATTCGTATAATAAAAGCAATCAAAATAATAAGAATAATTAAATGGTAAAATGAAAAGTTACGTTAAGACAAATGAACAAATAACAAGAGTATGGCAAACAATGGAAATAGGTGCCGGAATATTGGCTTCAAGCTATCACTTCTCTTAGTACACGTAAGCCTGGGGCTTTAGTCTACCAACGAGACGTGTTAACCTGTCGAAAGCACGGGATATTCTGAAGACTGAGGTCGTGGCGGCCCCAGACATCAAGTAGTATGGTGGGTGGAGTGCAGTTGCAGCCGGACCCGGCAGCCAATCAGCGATGAGCCGGTCGACAAGACAGGTAGTTTGGCGGTTTGAGGTGGAGCAGGTGTTCCTGGCTGCATACGTTTTGCGCTCTGGCAAACCTTGCTGGTGTTGTCGTTGTTGGATTTTTCTTCCATACTTGTTTTATATAGATGTTTATATCGACGTCTTTTGGAGGGAAGAGCAGGCTCAATCTCTTGAAGGAGATTATCGTCACAATATATATATATATATATTTTTATGAAATTAAATGGAAGGGAGTACCACCTCTAGCTGGGAGAAGGGGGACCCATAGCCTCGGAGGAAACCACGCATAACGCATTAGAGGGAATGTTTAGAGGGAATAACGCATTAGAGGGAATATATATATATATATATATATATATATATATATATATATATATATATATATATATATATATATATATATATATATATATATATATATATATATATATATATATATATATATTGTGACGGTAACGCGTTGGTGTTCGGCTGTTTAAGGCTAGGGGTATGGCCTCGTCACATAGTTATAAAAAAAAATAGAAAAACTGGAACTTCGTCTGTGGTAAGGTAAGGAGAAGACACACAAAACACAAGTAAACTTTAACAATGAAATTTTAATTACGTTAAATAAATCAAAACATGAAAAAATGGACAAACAAATACTTATAATAAAATCAATCAATCAAAATAATAAGAATACTTAAATGACACAATGAAAAGTTACGTTAAGGCAAAATAACAAGAAGTGCAACACAAAAGTAAATGGGAGGTGTTGGAATATTGGCTTTAAGCCACCACTTCTCTCAGTACACGCTAGCGTCTAGCCGGGAGAAGTGGTGACAACGAGAGCACCGAATATTCTGACGTCTGAGATCGTGGCGACCCCAGACATCAAGTAGTATGGGGGGGGCGAGTGCAGGTGCAGCCAGACCGGCGACCAATCAGCGGAGCCGGTAGCGATCAACATGTAGTTTGGTGGTTTGAGTCCGAACAGGTGGCTGGCTGCATACGTTTTGCTCACCCTGGCAAGCCTTGCTGGTGTTGTTGTCGTTGTTGGACATGTCTTCCATAGTCGTTTTATATAATTTCGACGACGTAATTATGGAGGGAAGAGCAGGCTCAATCTCTTGAAGGAGATTATCGTCACAATATATATATATATATATATATATATATATATATATATATATTGTCCAGATCTATATATCTATATTCAGAAAACAAAGTTAAAAGTTCACTTAGCTCTCAGCTTAAGCATGGGAGAAAGTTAACGTATTTTAGGTCATAGACGTTGTCAAGCAGCCGTAAATAACGAGCATTGTGGCTTTGACTGTGGTGTAATAGCCTTGTTGAGCCTGAAGCCCTGGTGTGGGGGGCAACGTTTGGGCAACCCTCCTCACAGCGCCAGAGCTATGGATAATCTTTGTTAATATTTACTTATTTTTTGGACAAATTTGAATTGGCAATATTAATTTAGAAAATTCTCTAAGAAAATGTAAATCTATTTTAATCGAATACTTGGTAAGAAATGATTAGTGATAAGTTTAGTCTCCCAATTGTTTCTTCAGGTTTACAGGTCAGGTGTACCAGCATAGCTTGCCCGGGTCCAAGCAGCTATAAACTGTGCAGTAATTTGTTAAACAAAACTGAACAGAGAATTCTTCTCATAAAGATTTATTTTGTAATATTTTATGATTAGAAGTAAACATAGTAAACATTTCCCATACTGCCTTCCGAACGTTCTTAGATGAATCCAGTTACTTATTTCTCACGGTTTTATCACAATTACATTGCAATTTTTATACGATTTAGTTTCAGTGACTTCTACGTCTAACTTGCTTCACTTATTAACAGCTCTAATGCTGAAAAGTTTGTTCTGACATTCTGAGTAACTCACTTGCATCTGTATTGTCCACCTATGAAGCCTGGTTCTGCTGTTCCTTGCGTTAAACGACGCTGATCTGTCTTTTTTGTCAAGTAGACTTTATTTGTTGTTATGTCCCATTCTCGTTCCCTTCCTCGTGTCAGAAGGTCCAGTTCTCTCAATCTTTCCTCATAGCTCAATTTCTTTCAGCTCAGGAATGAGTCTCATTGCATATCATTGGATTTTTTCTAGTTTTTTCAAGTAGGGTTCCATGCTGGGGCTACATACTCAAGAGTGGGTCTCACCTTCCCTGTATATTGGGCCTGGATAGCTTCGTTGTCCGAATTTCTGAAATATACACGTACATCGGCCAGTATGCTATATGTAGCTGGTGTGGGCTTCTGGCATCTGATTTGTGGTTATGTCCACTCTCACAATTTTCTTCTTTTCTTAATTCATCTTTTATCTGTCTTCCCTTCATCGTATACTGCTGTCCAGGTCTCCACACTCCTGTTCTAATGCAAATAACTTTGCTATTTGGCTGGGTTAAATTTTAGCAGCCATTGTTCACACAACTTCTGGAGTGTTTCCACATTCGTCTGCAATGCATCAGAATCTAACCCTGACCTGACCCTTCTCATCAATCTGCAAACATCGATATGTAGGAGTCAATTTCCCGTCTGGTCAATGACACATTAGAAACAGCATGGGCCCCTAGAAATTTGCTGCGTATACATGTTAGTAATACGGTTCTTTAGTTTAACAGTTTATGTCTTTCTCCTTTCTTGTGAAAGGAGCAGCCCGTCAGTCATTATCCAGCTGTCAGGAAGTACTCCCGTTTCTAGAGAGGAATTACACATCAATTGGGGAGTGGGCTTCACAGTGCTTCAGCTGCTTCTTTCAGTACCAATGGAGATATTCCGTCAGCTCTCACGGCGTCACATCTAGTTATCTTGAGACTATCTTGAGATGATTTCGGGGCTTTAGTGTCTCCTCGACCAGGCCTCAACCCCCAGGAAGCAGCCCGTGACAGCTGACTAACACGCAGGTACCTATTTTACTGCTAGGTAACAGGGGCATAGGGTGAAAGAAACTCTGCCCATTGTTTCTCGCCGGCGCCTGGGATCGAACCCAGGACCACAGGATCACAAGTCCAGCGTGCTGTCCGCTCGGCCGACCGGTTCCCGGTCGTTCCTACAGTTCCTACAGTTGTTTCTTTACTTCTTCTGGTGTCCCAGTTTAGTATTTACTTAGCATTTCTCGAGCATGTGTACTCCCCTACTTGTGCTTACAGGGGTTGAGCTTGGGCTCTTCAGTCCCACCTCTCACCTGTCAATCAGCTGGTGTACAGGTTCCTGAGCCTATTGTTATTGTGTGTGTGTTTGTCTTTGTATGTGTGTTTATTATTTGTGCATGCAGAATCGAGCTATTAGCTCCTTCTAACCAATCTAATTTCCTCTATTATGTCTACTATATATATAATTTAATAGACACACACACACACACACACACACACACACACACACACACTCTGGGAGGTGAAATCCTGCAAGAGTCAAATAGAGACAAAGATCTGGGGGTTGATATCACACCGAACCTGTCCCCAGAGGCCCACATCAAAAGAATATCATCAGCGACATATGCTAGACTGGCCAACATAAGAACTGCCTTTAGAAACTTGTGTAAGGAATCTTTCAGAACCCTGTATACCACTTATGTAAGACCAATCCTGGAGTATGCAGGTCCAGCCTGGAGTCCATACCTAGTTAAACACAAGACAAAGTTAGAGAAGATTCAGCGGTGTGCCACCAGGCTTGTCCCGGAACTGAGAGGAATGAGCTACAAGGAAAGGCTAAAGGAGCTGAACCTCACATCCCTGGAATACAGAAGAGTAAGGGGAGACATGATAACCACCTACAAAATTCTCAGGGGAATTGACAGGGTGGACAAAGACAAATTCTTCAGCACGGGTGGAACACGAACAAGAGGACACAGGTGGAAACTTAGTCCCAGATGAGCCACAGAGACGTCAGAAAGAATTTTTTCAGTGTCAGAGTAGAAAATAAATGGAATGCTTTAGGCAGTGATGTGATGGAGGCTGACTCCATACACAGTTTCAAATGTACATATGATAAAGCCCAGTAGGCTCAGGAATCTGTACACCAGTTGAGAGGCGGAACCAAAGAGCCAAAGCTCAACCCCCGCAAGCACAATCAGGTAAGTACAATTAGGTAAGTACACACACAGACACACACACATCTCTCTAGGCCAGAAGGTGTTCTCTAACAGAACACCAGAAAGCAGAGAGAGACACCAGAGAACCAAAATGAGTATGTTAGTGTGAGAAGAGAAGCAGAGAAAAATTATGAAAATGATATAGCAAACAAAGCCAAGACCGAACCAAAGCTACTCCACAGTTACTCCAGGAAGAAAAGGACAGTGAAAGTACAGGTAATGAAACTTAAAACAGGCGAGGACAGGTATACAGAGAATGACAAAGAGGTGTGTGAAGAACTCAAAAAGAGGTTCCAGGAGGTCTTCACAATAGAACAAGGTGAGGTCACTGCGCTAGGAGAGGGAGCAGTAAACCAGGTGGCCTTGGAAGGATTCGAAATTGCGAGAGATGAGGTCAAGAGACACCTGTTGGATCTGGATGTGAGAAAGGCTGTTGGTCCTGACGGCATCTCACCATGGGTATTGAAAGAGTGTGCAGAGGCACCGTGCTTGCCACCCTCCTTAGTGTAAAGTAGGTTACTGGAGACGGGAGACCTACCAGAAATATGGAAGATGGCGAGTGTGGTCCCAATATACAAAAAGGGCCACAATCAAGAGGCACTGAACTACAGGCCAGTGTTCTTAACTTGTATACCATGCAAGGTGACGGAGAAGATCGTTAGAAAAAACCTAGAAACACATTTGGAGAGAAGGGACTTCGTGACAATTCGCCAACATGGGTTCAGGGAGGGTAAATCTTGCCTTACTGGCTTAATAGAATTCTACGACCAGGTGACAAAGATTAAGCAAGAAAGAGAAGGCTGGGCAGACCGCATTTCCTTGGATTGTCGAAAAGCCTTTGACACAGTACCGCATAAGAGGATGGTACACAAGCTGGAGACAGGCAGGAGTAACTGGTCAAGTAAATAAGGGAGTAACTAAGCAATAGGATGCAGAGAGTTAGAGTGAGGGGTGAGACCTCAGATTGGTGGGAATTAAACCTCACGTCGGTGGAAGACAGAAGAGTTAGGGAAGACATGATTTCCACATACAAGATTCTTAAAGGAATTGATAGGGTAGATTAAAACAGGCTATTTAACACAAGAGGCCCACGCACTAGGGGACACAGGAGGAAACTGAGTGCTCAAATGAGTCACAGAGATATTAGAAAGATCTTTTTTTAGTGTTAGAGTGGTTGAGAAATGGAATGCATTTGGAAGTGATGTGGTGGAGGCTGACTCCATACAGTTTCAAGTGTAGATATGATAGAGCCCAATAGGCTCAGGAACCTGTACATTAGTTTATTGACAGTTGAAAAGCGGGACCAAAGAGCCAGAGCTCAACCCTCTTAAGCACAAATAGGTGAGTTCACCCCCAGAAAGAAGCTGCAGCAGCTGTCCAACTCGCAGGTACCTATTTACTGCTAGTTAAACACGGGGCATCACGATGAAAGAAACTGTCCCCATTTGTTTCTTCCTCGGCCGGGAATCGAACCCGGGCACTAAGGACCACTTCTGAGCTCTTTCCACTCAGCCGCGAGGGCCCCTTCTGAGTGTTCTCTACTGTCCTCTCTCTTCTATCCACACGCACCTTGTACAAACATCTTCTCTGACATTTATGCGGATAACATGTTTATGAGGGAGTGGGGAGGTTTGTGCGAGGCGGGAGGTGTACTGGAGGAGGGGCCGGGAGGTGTACTGGAGGAGGGGCCGGGAGGTATACTAGTGGAGGGGCCGGGAGGAATATATCCGGACTGTGTATATTCTGCCTCAACACTCTGAAGTGTCACAGTAAACTTGAGTTTTATCGTTTGGTGTGGACAGGTGAGCTCAAGTGGCTGGTGTGTGTGTGTACTCACCTAGTTGTACTCTCCTAATTGTGCTTGCGGGGGTTGAGCTCTGGCTCATTGGTCCCGCCTCTCAACAGTCAATCAACAGGTGTACAAATTCCTGAACCTACTGGGCTCTATCATATCTAAATTCGAAACTGTGTATGGAGTCAGCCTCCACCACATCATTGCCTAATGCATTCCACCCGTTAACTACTCTGACACTGAAAAAGTTCTTTCTAACGTCCCTGTGGCTCATTTGAGTACTCAGTCTCCACTTGTGACCCCTTGTTCGCGTTAAACCCATATTAAAATTTTTATCCTTATCTACCCTGTCAATTCTTCTGAGAATTTTGTAGGTAGTGATCATTTCTCCCCAACTCTTTTGTCTTCCAATGTCGTGATGTGCATCTCACGCAGCCTTTCCTCGTAGCTCATGCCTCTTAGTTCTGGGACTAAGCCAGTAGTATATTTGTGAGCTTTTTCCAGCTTGGTCTTGTGCTTGATAAGGTATGGGTTCCATGCCAGGGCCGCATACTCCAGGATTGGTCTCACATATGTAGTATACAAGGTTCTGAATGATTCCTTACACAGGTTCCTGAAGGCTGTTCTGATGTTAGCCAGCCTTGCATATACCGCAGATGTAATTCTTTTTATGTGGGCTTCAGGAGACAGGTTTTGCGTAATATCAACTCCTAGATCTTTCTTTCTGCCAGTTTCATGAAGTAGCTCATCTCCAATTCGTTATCCTATGTCTGGCCTCCTGTTTCCACCGCCTAGTTTCATGACCTAGCATTTACTCGGGTTCATCTTTAGTAGCCATTTGTTGGACCATTCATTCAGTCTGTCTAGGTCATTTTGTAGCCTCCTACTATCTTCCTCTGTTTTAATCCTCATAATTTTTGCATCATCAGCAAACAATGGGAGGAACGATTCTATACCCTCTGGGAGATCATTTGCATATTCAGAAACTGTATAGGGTCAAGAACTGAACCCTGCGGGACTCCACTGGTGACGGTTCGCCAGTCTGAGACCTCACCCCTCACAGTGACTCGCCGTCTTCTGTTGCTTAGATACTCCCTCATCCAATGGAGTACCTTCCTTTTCACTCCTGCCTGCATCTCCAGTTTTTTCACTAGCCTCTTGTGTGGTACTGTGTCAAAGGCTTTCTGGCAGTCTAAAAATATGCAGTCTGCCCACCCTTCTCTTTCTTGCCAGATTTTTGTCGCCTGGTCATAGAATTTAATTAATCCTTGAGGCAGGACTTGCCATCCCTGAACCAATGTTGCTGCTGTGTTACTAAGTTCTTTCGCTCCAGATGTTCCAGTAGCTTTCTTCGCACAATCTTCTCCATCACCTTGCACGCAGGTTAAGGACACTGGTCTGTAGTTCGGTGCCTCCTGTCTATCCCCCTTCTTGTATATCGGGAAGTACGTGTGTGTGTGTGTGTGTGTGTGTGTGTGTGTGTGTGTGTGTGTGTGTGTGTGTGTGTGTGTGTGTGTGTGTGTGTGTGTGTGTATTCACCTAGTTGAATTTGCAAAGAGCTTTGCTTTTTCGGCCCGCCTCTCAACTGTCAATCAACAGGTGTACAGATTCCTGAGCCAATCGGGCTCTATCATATCTATACTTGAAACTGTGTATGGAGTCAGCCTCCACCACATCACTGCCTAATGCATTCCATTTGTCAACCACTCTGATACTAAAAAAGTTCTTTCTAATATCTCTGTGGCTCATTTGGGCACTCAGTTTCCACCTGTGTCCCCTTGTGCGTGTTCCCCTTGTGTTAAATAGACTGTCTTTATCTACCCTATCAATTCCCTTCCGAGTCTTGAATGTGGTGATCACGTTCCCCTTAACTCTTCTGTCTTCCAGCGAAGTGAGGTTTAATTCCCGTAGTCTCTCCTCGTAGCTCATACCTCTCAGCTCGGGTACTAGTCTGGTGGCAAACCTTTGAACCTTTTCCAGTTTAGTCTTATCCTTGACTAGATATGGACTCCATGCTGGGGCTGCATACTCAAGGATTGGCCTGACATATGTGGTATACAAAGTTCTGAATGATTCTTTACACAAGTTTCTGAATGCCGTTCGTATGTTGGCCAGCCTGGCATATGCCGCTTATGTTATCCGCTTGATATGTGCTGCAGGAGACAGGTCTGGCGTGATATCAACCCCCAAGTCTTTTTCCTTCTCTGACTCCTGAAGAATTTCCTCTCCCAGATGATACCTTGTATCTGGCCTCCTGCTCCCTACACCTATCTTCATTACATTACATTTGGTTGGGTTAAACTCTAACAACCATTTGTTCGACCATTCCTTCAGCTTGTCTAGGTCTTCTTGAAGCCTCAAACAGTCCTCTTCTATTTTAATCCTTCTCATAATTTTAGCATCGTCCGCAAACATTGAGAGAAATGAATCGATACCCTCTGGGAGATCATTTACATATATCAGAAACAAGATAGGACCGAGTACAGAGCCCTGTGGGACTCCACTGGTGACTTCACGCCAATCGGAGGTCTCACCCCTCACCGTAACTCTCTGCTTCCTATTGCTTAGGTACTCCCTTATCCACTGGAGCACCTTACCAGCTACACCTGCCTGTCTCTCCAGCATATGTACCAGCCTCTTATGCGGTACTGTGTCAAAGGCTTTCCGACAATCCAAGAAAATGCAGTCTGCCCAGCCCTCTCTTTCTTGCTTAATCTGTGTTACCTGGTCATAGAATTCTATTAAGCCAGTCAGGCAAGATTTACCCTCCCTGAACCCATGTTGTCGATTTGTCACGAAGTCCCTTCTCTCCAGATGTGCATCCAGGTTTTTTCTCACGATCTTCTCCATCACCTTGCATGGTATACAAGTCAAGGATACTGGCCTGTAGTTCAGTGCCTCTTGCCTGTCGCCCTTTTTGTATATTGGGACCAGATTCGTCGTCTTCCATATTTCTGGTAGGTCTCCCGTCTCTAGTGACTTACTATACACTATGGAGAGTGGCAAGCAAAGAGCCTCTGCATACTCTTTCAGTACCCATGGTGAGATCCCGTCTGGACCAACAGCCTTTCTAACATCCAGGTCCAGCAGGTGTCTCTTGACCTCCTCTCTCGTAATTTCAAACTCTTCCAAGGCCGCCTGGTTTAGTTCCCTTTCTCCTAACACAGTGACCTCACCTTGTTCTGTTGTGAAGACCTCTTGGAACCTCTTCTTGAGTTCATCACACACCTCTTTGTTATTCTCTGTATACCTGTCCTCGCCTGTTTTAAGTTTCACTAAATGTTCTTTCACTGTTGTTTTCCTTCTGATGTGACTGTGGAGTAGCTTTGGTTCGGTCTTGGCTTTGTTTGCTATATCATTTTCATAACTTTTCTCTGCTTCTCTTCTCACCCTGACATACTCATTCCTGGTTCTCTGGTATCTCTCTCTGCTTTCTGGTGTTCTGTTATTCTGGAAGTTCCTCCGCGCCCTTTTGTTCAGTTTCTTTGCTTCCATACATGCCCTATTATACCATGGATTCTTCTTTTGCTTCTCGGATTTTTCTTTTTGGGCTGGGATGTATCTGCTTACTGCCTCCTGACACTTTTGGGTGACACAGTCCACCATATCTTGTACAGACTTAGCTCTGAGGTCTGTGTCCCAAGGTATTTCCCTTAGGAAGCTTCTCATCTCCTCATAATTTCCCTTTCGGTATGCCAGCCTTTTGTTTCCTAGTTCTTTTTTGGGGGAGATAATTCCTAGCTCTACCAGGTACTCAAAGTTCAATACACTGTGATCACTCATTCCCAAGGGCGCTTCCATCTTGACTTCCCTTATATCCCACTCATTTAGGGTAAATATCAGATCAAGCATGGCTGGTTCATCCTCTCCTCTCATTCTGGTTGGATCCTTGATGTGCTGGCTTAGAAAGTTTCTTGTTGCCACGTCCAGCAGCTTAGCTCTCCATGTTTCTGGACCTCCATGCGGGTCGCTGTTCTCCCAATCTATCTTCCCATGGTTGAAGTCTCCATGATTAGTAGTCCAGATCCATTCCTGCTAGCAACAGAAGCTGCTCTCTCTGTTATGTTAATGGTGGCCATATTGTTTCTATCATATTCCTGTCTGGGTCTTCTGTCGTTTGGTGGCGGATTATATATGACTACGACTATAATTTTTTGCCCTCCAGTTGTTATTGTACCTGCTATGTAGTCACTGAAACCTTCACATCCCTGAACAACCAACTCCTCGAAATCCCAGTCATTTCTTACCAGCAGAGCTACACCACCCCCACCTCTTCCTTCTCTCTTTTTCCTCATAACATAATAGTCCTGGGGAAACACTGCATTTGTTATTGCTTTCGTCAGCTTTGTTTCTGTGAGAGCTATTATGTCTGGGTTTTCCTCCAGTACACATTCTCCAAGTTCATTTGCATTATTTGTATTACCGTCTATGTTAGTGTACATTGCCTTGAGACTCACTTTCTTCTGTTCCTTCTCAAATCTCCTCCATGGTGAATGTTTTGCTGGTGGAGGAAGCTGTGCCATGGGTGTGAGGATTTGTGAGGTGGATACCAGGGTTGCAGAAGATACTGGGATGAGGGGCGGGAGGGTCAAGTGAAGGGGGAAGGACAGGGAGGGTATGGGGTGACCGGGCCGGAGGACAGGAAGGAAAGGGGGGTTTTCTATGCAGAGGAGGGTGGTGGGTGGTATATATGTGTGTGTGTGTGTGTGTGTGTGTGTGTGTGTGTGTGTGTGTGTGTGTGTGTGTGTGTGTGTGTGTGTGTGTGTGTGTGTGTGTGTGTGTGTGTGTGTGTGTGTGTGTGTGTGTATGTGTGTGTGTGTGTGTGTGTGTGTGTGTGTGTGTGTGTGTGTGTGTGTGTGTGTGTGTGTGTGTGTGTGTATGTGTGTGTGTGTGTGTGTGTGTGTGTGTGTGTGTGTGTATGTGTGTGTATGTGTGTGTGTGTGTGTGTGTGTGTGTGTGTGTGTGTGTGTGTGTGTGTGTGTGTGTGTGTGTGTGTGTGTGTGTGTGTGTGTGTGTGTGTGTGTGTGTGTGTGTGTGTGTGTGTGTGTGTGTGTGTGTGTGTGTGTATGTGTGTGTGTGTGTGTGTGTGTGTGTGTGTGTGTGTGTGTATGTGTGTGTATGTGTGTGTGTGTGTGTGTGTGTGTGTGTGTGTGTGTGTGTGTGTGTGTGTGTGTGTGTGTGTGTGTGTGTGTGTGTGTGTGTGTGTGTGTGTGTGTGTGTGTGTGTGTGTGTGTGTGTGTGTGTGTGTGTGTGTGTGTGTGTGTGTGTGTGTGTGAGTGTGTGTGTGTGTGTGTGTGTGTGTGTGTGTGTGTGTGTGTGTGTGTGTGTGTGTGTGTGTGTGTGTGTGTGTGTGTGTGTGTGTGTGTGTGTGTGTGAAAAGAATGCTCAAGTGGGTGTGTGTGTGTTTGGTGTTCACAAGTGGGCTCAAGTGGCAATGTGTGTGTGTGTGTTTGGAAAAGGAACATAGGGTGGGGAACAAGTTGGGGTCTGAGTTTGGAAAGAAGATAGTAAAAGAAAGAGATAGAGTTAGTGGCATAAATTGGATGGAGATGTAGATAGAGATAAAATCTGGTACATAGAAAGAGAGAGAGAGAGAGAGAGAGAGAGAGAGAGAGAGAGAGAGAGAGAGAGAGAGAGAGAGAGAGAGAGAGAGAGAGAGAGAGAGAGAGAGAGAGAGAGAGAGAGAGAGAAGAGGGCTCTCTAACCTGCCAACCACTACCCTTCACTACACAGTGTACCAACGACACAAAGCTCATTCTCCTCTCTCTTAATCATCATGTTCATAAATATTGCTAAGCTGGTTTTGCTGTTTTTGGCATAAACAACATTGGGCTTAGTGTGTGTGTGTGTGTGTGTGAGTGTGTGTGTGTGTGTGTGTGTGTGTGTGTGTGTGTGTGTGTGTGTGTGTGTGTGTGTGTGTGTGTGTGTGTGTGTGTGTGTGTGTGTGTGTGTGTGTGTGAGTGTGTGTGTGTGTGTGTGTGTGTGTGTGTGTGTGTGTGTGTGTGTGTGTGTGTGTGTGTGTGTGTGTGTGTGTGTGTGTGTGTGTGTGTGTGTGTGTGTACTCATCTAGTTGTGTTTGCGGGGGTTGAGCTCTGGCTCTTTGGTCCCGCCTCTCAACCGTCAATCAACAGGTGTACAGGTTCCTGAGCCTATTGGGCTCTATCATATCTACATTTGAAACTGTGTATGGAGTCAGCCTCCACCACATCACTTCCTAATGCATTCCATTTGTCAACCAGTCTGACACTAAAAAAGTTCTTTCTAATATCTCTGTGGCTCATTTGGGCACTCAGTTTCCACCTATGTCCCCTAGTGCGTGTGCCCCTTGTGTTAAATAGCCTGTCTTTATCTATCCTATCAATTACCTTCAGAATCTTGAACGTGGTGATCATGTCTCCCCTAACTCTTCTGTCTTCCAGCGAAGTGAGGTTTAATTCCCGTAGTCTCTCCTCCTAGCTCATACCTCTCAGCTCGGGTACTAGTCCGGTGGCAAACCATTGAACCCTTTCCAGTTTAGTCTTATCCTTCACTAGATATGGACTCCATGCTGGGGCTGCATACTCCAGGATTGGCCTGACATATGTGGTATACAAAGTTCTGAATGATTCTTTACACACGTTTCTGAATGCCGTTCGTATGTTGGCCAGCCTGGCATATGCCGCTGATGTTATCCTCTTGATATGTGCTGCAGGAGACAGGTCTGGCGTGATATCAACCCCCAAGTCTTTTTCTTTCTCTGAGTCCTGAAAAATTTCCTCTCCCAGATGATACCTTGTATCTGACCTCCTGCTCCCTACACCTATCTTCATTACATTACATTTGGTTGGGTTAAACTCTAACAACCATTTGTTCGACCATCGCTTCCGTTTGTCTAGGTCTTCTTGAAGCCTCAAACAGTCCTCTTCTGTCTTAATCCTTCTCATAATTTTGGCATCGTCCGCAAACATTGAGAGAAATGAATCTATACCCTCCGGGAGATCATTTACATATATCAGAAACAAGATAGTACTGAATACAGAGCCCTGTGGGACTCCACTGGTGACTTCACGCCAATCGGAGGTCACCGTAACTCTTTGCTTCATATTGCGTAGGTACTCCCTTATTCACTGGAGCACCTTACCAGCTACACCTGCCTGTCTCTCCAGCTTGTGTACCAGCCTCGTATGCGGTACTGTGTCAAAAGCTTTCCGACAATCCAAGAAAATGCAGCCCTCTCTTTCTTGCTTAATCTTTGTCACCTGGTCATAGAATTCTATTAAGCCAGTCAGGCAAGATTTACCCTCCCTTAACCCATGTTGTCGATTTGTCACAAAGTCCCTTCTCTCCAGATGTGCTACCAGGTTTTTTCTCACGATCTTCTCCAACACCTTGCATGGTATACAAGTCAAGGACACTGGCCAGTAGTTCAGTGCCTCTTGCCTGTCGCCCTTTTTGTATATTGGGACCACATTCGCCGTCTTCCATATTTCTGGTAGGTCTCCCGTCTCCAGTGACCTACTATACACTATGGAGAGAGGCACGCAAAGTGCCTCTGCACACTGTTTCAGTACCCATGGCTAGATTCTGTCTGGACCAACAGCCTTTCTAACATCCAGATCCAGCAGGTGTCTCTTGACCTCCTCTCTCGTAATTTCGAACTCTTCCAAGTCCGCCTGGTTTACTACCCTTTCTCCTAGCACAGTGACCTCACCTTGTTCTGTTGTGAAGTCCTCCTGGAACCTCTTGTTGAGTTCATCACACACCTCTTTGTCATTCTCTGTATACTGGTCCTTGCCTGTTCTAAGTTTCACTACCTGTTCTTTCACTGTTGTTTTCCTTCTGATGTGACTGTGGAGTAGCTTTGGTATGGTTGTATGTGTACTCACCTAGTTGTACTCACCTAGTTGTGTCTGCAGGATCGAGCATTGACTCTTGGATCCCGCTTTTCGAACATCGGTTGTTTACAGCAATGACTCCTGTCCCATTTCCCTATCATACCTGGTTTTAAAATTATGAATAGTATTTGCTTCCACAACCTGTTCCTGAAGTGCATTCCATTTCCCCACTACTCTCACGCTAAAAGAAAACTTCCTAACATCTCTGTGACTCATCTGAGTTTCAAGCTTCCATCCATGTCCCCTCGTTCTGTTACTATTCCGTGTGAACATTTCGTCTATGTCCACTCTGTCAATCCCTCTGAGTATTTTATACGTTCCTATCATGTCCCCCCTCTCCCTTCTTCTTTCTAGTGTCGTAAGGCACAGTTCCCTCAGGCGCTCCTCATACCCCATCCCTCGTAGCTCTGGGACGAGTCTCGTTGCAAACCTCTGAACCTTTTCCAGTTTCATTATATGCTTCTTCAGATGGGGACTCCATGATGAGGCGGCATACTCTAAGACTGGCCTCACGTAGGCAGTGTAAAGCGCCCTAAATGCCTCCTTACTTAGGTAGTCTGAATGATGTTCTAACTTTTGCCAGTGTAGAGTACGCTGCTGTCGTTATCCTATTTATATGTGCCTCAGGAGATAGATTAGGTGTTACGTCCACACGCAGGTCTCTTTCGCGCGTCGTCACAGGTAGGCTGTTCCCCTTCATTGTGTACTGTCCCTTTGGTCTCCTATCTCCTAGTCCCATTTCCATAACTTTACATTTGCTCGTGTTGAATTCCAGTAGCCATTTCTCTGACCATCTCTGCAACCTGTTCAGATCCTCTTGGAGGATCCTGCAATCCTCATCTGTCACAACTCTTCTCATCAACTTTGCATCATCCGCAAACATCGACATGTAGGACTCTACACCTGTAAACATGTCGTTAACATATACAAGAAATAGAATTGGTCCCAGCACCGATCCTTGTGGTACTCCACTTGTTACTGTTCGCCAGTCCGACTTCTCGCCCCTTACCGTAACACTTTGGCTCCTTCCTGTTAGGTAGTTCCTTATTCATGCTAGGACGTTTCCCCCCACCCCAACCTGCCTCTCGAGCTTGAACAGCAGTCTCATGTGCGGTACTGTATCAAAGGCTTTTTGGCAGTCCAGAAATATGCAGTCTGCCCAACCATCTCTGTCCTGTCTTATCCTCGTTATTTTATCATAGAATTCCAGAAGGTTTGTTAGGCACGATTTCCCTGTCCAGAACCCATGTTGATGTTTGTTCACAAACCTAATGTTCTCCAGGTGTGCAACCAGTCGTAGCCTAATTATTCTTTCCAGTATTTTACAGGGGATGCTTGTCAGTGATACAGGTCTATATTTAAGTGCCTCCTCCCTATCACCTTTCTTGAAGATCGGCACGACATTTGCCTTCTTCCAGCAACTGGGCAATTCTCCCGACATAAGTGACTCATTAAAGATCATTGCCAGAGGCACGCTGATGGCCTGCGCTGCTTCTTTTAGTATCCACGGTGATACTTTGTCTGGTCCAACTGCTTTAGTTGCATCTACAGTTGTCAACTGTTTCATTACTTCCTCTGCTGTCACCTCCATATCTGAAAGCCTTTCATCTAGGGTAACCCCTTCCAACAATGGGAGGTGCTCAGGCTCGGTTGTGAACACTCCATGGAAAATGGCATTCAGTGCCTCGCAGATTTCCTTGTCACTTTCAGTATATGCCCCCTCTGTCTTCCTTAGTCTTGTCACTTGGTCGCTCACCGACATTTTTCTTCTTATATGACTGTGTAGTAACTTAGGTTGTTTTTTTGCTTTGATTGCAATATCGTTCTCATAGTCCCTTTCCGATGTTCGTCTTATGTTAATGTAATCGTTCCTAGCTCTGTTGTATCTGATCCTGTTGTCCTCTGTCCTTTGTCTTCTGTACTTCCTCCACTCCCACCTGCTGGCCATTTTTGTTTCCTGACACTGTCTATTAAGCCATGGGTTATTATATTCCTTCATATTTTTTTCCCTTTACTGTTGGTATAAATTTCTCTTCGGCCTCCTGGCATTTCTGTATGACTAGGTCCATCATATCTTGGACTGTTTTTCCTCTAATTTCTTCCTCCCACTGCACTTCACCCAGATAGTCCCTTATCCTCTTATAGTCCACTTTCCTATAGTCAACTCTCCTTTCCCAGATCTCTTGTCCCATGGTCATATGTTTGAATTCCATCATGCAGTCAAAGACTAGGACACAATGGCCACTGGCCCGTAGAGGTATTTCCTCTTGACATACCAGAAAATATTCTGAGGAAACTACTTTCCACGCTGCTGTCTACACTAAGGAAACGAACATAGGAATGTGCCTAAATGCAAACAGCGACTGCCCAGACAGGTACAAGAAGAGTGTTGTTAACGCATATGTCGACCGTGCTCTCAGCCACAGCTCAGAATGGAAGCAAGTCGACGAAGAACTCTGTAGGGTAAGGCAGGTCCTAGTCAACAACGGCTTCTCCAATGGTTTCGTCGAAGACATCATAAGAAGGAAAGTGAAACGCCATGCAACCTCTGAAGAGACAACTAACACAACACCTATACCCCCTATTAGACTATTTTACAGGAACTTCTTTTCCACAGCTCATAAAACGGAGGAAAGGGTCCTGAAAGATATTGTTAATAGAAACGTAATCCCTACAGACAAAAATCAGAGGATACAACTGACGATTTACTATAAAACCAGAAAAACGGCCAGCCTACTCATGAGAAACTCTCCAGACACAAAGCAGAACGCTTTAAAAGAGACCAACATCGTCTATGCCTTCAAATGCCCACTTGGGGACTGTAAGCTCCAAAAAACCCAGTATATAGGCAAGACAACAACATCTCTTTCTAGGCGTTTAACGATGCATAAGCAACAGGGCTCCATTAAGGAACATATAATCTCTTCCCACAACCAAACCATCGCCAGAGAAATCCTAGTAAACAACACAGAAATCATCGATAGATACAGCGATAGCAGACGGCTTGACGTTTGCGAGGCACTGCACATCAAGAAGTCAACACCAGCAATCAACAGCCAATTAATGCACAACTATATTCTACCCACCTCAAGACTCCGCTCCAATATAGAAGCATCAAGAAATATGGACCAATAGGCTTTCTACAATCACTTCCATTTCAATACCCATTGTTTCGTGTTCTGTCTTGTGTTGATGAAATTAATACCCTATTAAATACCACCTCACCCCATCCACCTCACTCAAATGTAGATATAAACAAATCGGAGATATGTAAGTTCTATTCAGTTGTGTATGTGTAAAGTCTTTGAAAATGTAATAAGTTTTACGAAACGCGCTCAAGTGTCGCGTCAGACTAGAAATAAAAATGAATTTTGGAGAATTGATTTTTGAATTACCACCAACAGTGAAAAGAAATGTACGAAAGATTGAGAAAATTCGTGTTAGAATTATTAATCTTACTTTTTCGGTCATATTTAATAATATATATATATATATATATATATATATATATATATATATATATATATATATATATATATATACATATATATATATATATATATATATATATATATATATATATGCAATTGACGATCACAAAACACTGATCATTTTATGCGGAAAATCCACAGAGAAATATGAAAGGAGGTGAAACAAAGCCGAAACGTTCACCTCCTTTCATATTTCTCTGTGGATTTTCCGCATATATATATATATATATATATATATATATATATATATATATATATACACATATATGTGTGTGTGTGTGTGTGTGTGTGTTTACTAGTTGTGTTTTTACGGGGGTTGAGCTTTGCTCTTTCGGCCCGCCTCTCAACTGTCAATCAACTGTTTACTAACTACTTTTTTTTTTTTTTTTCCACACCACACACACCCCAGGAAGCAGCCCGTGACAGCTGACTAACTCCCAGGTACCTATTTACTGCTAGGTAACAGGGGCAATAGAAACATTGCCCATTTGTTTCTGCCTCGTGCGGGAATCGAACCCGCGCCACAGAATTACGAATCCTGCGCGCTATCCACCAGGCTACGAGGCCCCCCTGTGTGTGTGTGTGTGTGTGTGTGTGTGTGTACTCACCTAGTTGTACTCACCTAGTTGTGCTTGCAGGGGTTGAGCTCTGGCTCTTTGGTCCCGCCTCTCAACCGTCAATCAACAGGTGTACAGGTTCCTGAGCCTATTGGGCTCTATCATATCTACACTTGAAACTGTGTATGGAGTCAGCCTCCACCACATTACTTCCTAATGCATTCCATTTGTCAACCAGTCTGACACTAAAAAAAATTCTTTTTATTATCTCTGTGGCTCATTTGGGCACTCAGTTTCCACCTGTGTCCCCTAGTACGTGTGCCCCTTGTGTTAAATAGCCTGTCTTTATCAACTTTGTCGATTCCCTTGAGAATCTTGAGTGTGGTGATCATGTCCCTCCTAACTCTTCTGTCTTCCAACGAAGTGAGGTTCAATTCCCGTAGTCTCTCCTCGTAGCTCATACCTCTCAGCTCGGGTACTAGTCTGGTGGCAAACCTTTGAACTTTTTCCAGTTTAGTCTTATGCTTCACTAGATATGGACTCCATGCTGGAGCCGCATACTCCAGGATTGGTCTGACATATGTGGTATATAATGTTCTGAAAGATTCCTTACACAAGTTTCTAAAGATCGTTCTTATGTTAGCCAACCTGGCATATGCTGCTGATGTTATCCTCTTGATATGAGCTTCAGGGGACAGGTCTGGCGTGATATCAACCCCCAGGTCTTTCTCTCTCTCTCTGACTCACCTGATCAACCTGGCTGTGATTCATACGTCAGGCTGCGAGCAGCCGCGTCTAACAGCCTTGTTAATCAGTCCAGCAACCAAGAGGCCTGGTCGACGACCGGGCCGCGGGGACGCTAAGCCCCGGAAGCACCTCAAGGTAACCTCAAGGCAAGGATTCTTGAAGCATTTCATCTCCCAAATGATACCTTGTATCTAGTCTCCTGCTTCCTACCCCTATCTTCATTAAATACATTTGCTTGGGTTAAACTCTAACAGCCATTTGTTCGACCATTCCTGCAGCTTGTCCAGGTCTTCTTAAAGCCTCCAGCTGTCCTCCTCTGGCTTAATCCTTCTCATAATTTTGGCGTCGTCAGCAAACATTGAGAGGAATGAGTCTATACCCTCTGGGAGATCATTTACGTATATCAGAAACAGGATGGGTCCAAGTACAGAGCCCTGTGGGACTCCACTGGTGACTTCACGCCAGTCTGAGGTCTCATCCCTCACTGTAACTCTCTGCTTCCGATTGCTTAGGTACTCCCTTATCCACGGGAGCGCCCTACCAGTTACTCCTGCCTGTTTCTCCAGCTTATTCATCAACTTTTCTGGGGTACTGTGTCAAAGGCTTTCCGACAGTCCAAAAAAAATGCAGTCCGCCCATCCTTCTCTTTCTTGCTTAATCTTTGTCACCTGATCGTAGAATTCTATCAATCCTGTAAGGCAAGATTTACCCTCCCTGAACCCATGTTGATGGGTTGTCACGAAGTCTCTTCTCTCCTGATGTGTTACTAGGTTTTTTCTCACAATCTTCTCCATCACCTTGCATGGTATACAAGTTAAGGACACTGGCCTGTAGTTCAGTGCCGCTTGTCTGTCACTCTTTTTGTATATTGGAACTACATTAGCAGTCTTCCATATTTCTAGTACGTCTCCCGTTTCAAGTGACCTACTATACACTATGGAGAGTGGAAAGCAAAGTGCTCCTGCACACTCTTTCAATACCCATGGTGAGATTCCGTCCGTCCCAACAGCTTTTCTCACTTCCAGCTCCAATTGGTGCTTCTTGACCTCATCTCTTGTAATTTCGAATCATTCCAATGTCGCCTGGTTTTCTGCTACCTCTCCTAGCGCCGTGACTTCTCCCTGTTCTATTGTAAAAACCCAGACGTCAACCACTCTGACACTCTGAGTTAGAAAACGTGTGTGTGTGTGTGTGTGTGTGTGTGTGTGTGTGTGTGTGTGTGTGTGTGTGTGTGTGTGTGTGTGTGTGTGTGTGTGTGTGTGTGTGTGTGTGTGTGTGTGTTTTGTTGAATATGACCGAAAAAGTAAGATTAATAATTCTAACACGAATTTTATCAATATTTCTTATGTTTTTCTTCACTGTCGGTGGTAATGGAAATATCAATTCCCCAAAATTCATTTTTATTTATGATCTGATGCCTAAACGCTGACTCCTGGGTTGCTGACTCCTTATGAACCTTGTGCTTTCAGCCTGAAGTCTCCCAAAGAATTTGTTGACTTACTGCGGGGAGCACAGGCCACGGGCATAAGAGCCTTGTTGGATGTAGAGGCCCTATTTGCCAACGTATCTGTGGATGAAACAATCGTGATGATAGTGGATAGTGTCTCGTGACCCAGCTTGCACTCCTCTTGACATACCACAAAAAACACTGAGGAAACTACTTCATGCCTGTACTAAAGAGGCACCCTTCTTAAGCCCAGATGGGCACATGTGTAAGCAAGTAGGTGTGGTCTTCATGGGTTCTTCCCTAGGTGTCCTGTTTGTGAACTTCTACATGGGCACCATCAAGCAGAGGGTCTTAGTTGACATGGACTTGAAACCCGCAATATACTGCAGGTATGTTGACGACATTTTTAAGTAGGTACTTGATGCCAGATGTCTGTGGCAGCTGAAGGAGGCATTTGAGCGAAATTCTGTGTTGAGTTTCACTTATGAGATGGAGAATAATAGGAAGCTGCCCTTTCAGGATGTAACAGTTATGGAAAGGAACGGAGGCTTCCACACTGCACTCTACACTAAGGAAACAAACATAGGAATATGAATCAATGCCAATAGTGACTGCTCAGACAGGTACAAGAGGAGTGTTGTCAATGCTTACGTCGACCATGCTCTCAGCCACAGCTCAGGATGGAAGCACGTCGATGAAGAACTCTGTTGGGTAAGGCAAGGCCTTACCCAACCTTACACCCTTACTCGTTTTGGGTGAGGGAATTTTGTACAAATGGTTTGGGTGAGGTGAACAAACTTGTGACAAACACAAGACAGAACACGAAACAATGGGAATAAGTTGGGTATGAGAATGGAAGTAACTGCAGAAGGCCTATTGGCCCATACTTCCTCTTCCTGCTTCTATGTTGGTTCGGGGTCTTGAAGTGGGTAGAATATAGTTGTGCATTAATTGGCTGTTAATTGCTGGTGTTGACTTTTTGATGTGTAGTGCTTCGCTGATTTCGAGTCTCCTCCTATCGCTGTATTTATCAATGATTTCTGTGTTGCCTGTTAAGATTTCTCTGGTGATGGTCTGGTTGTGAGAAGAGATTATATGTTCCTTGATGAAGCCCTGTTGCTTATGCATTGTTAATCGCCTAGAAAGAGACGTTGCTGTCTTGCCTATATACTGAGTTCTTTGGGGCTTACAGTCCCCAAGCGGGCATGTGAACGCATAGACGACGTGAGTTTAATTCATGGCGTTCTGTTTGGTGTCTGCGGAGTTTTTCATGAGTAGGTTGGCCGTTTTTTTTGTTTTTCTTGTAAATTGTCAATTGTATTATCTGATTTTTGTCTGTAGGGATAACGTTCGAGTCAATAATGTCTTTCACGACCCTTTCCTCCATTTTATGAGCCGTCGAAAAGAAGTTCCAGTAAAATAATCTAATAGTGGGTACAAGTGTTGCGTTGGTTGACTCTTCAGAAGTTGCATGGCAATTCACCTTTCTATTTATGATATCTTCAACAAAACCGTTAGAGAAACCATTGTTAACTAGGACCTGCCTTACCCTACAGAGTTCTTCATCGACTTTCTTCCATCCGGAGCTATAGCTGAGAGCACGGTCGACGTAAGCGTTGACAACACTCCTCATGTACCTGTCTGGGCAGTCACTATTGGCATTGAGACACATTTCTATGTTAGTTTCCTTAGTGTAGACTGCAGTGTGGAAGTCTCTGTTCCTTTCTGTGACTGTTCCATCTGGAAAAGGCAGCTTCCCATCATTCTCCATCTCATAAGTGAAACTCAACACAGAATTCTGCTTGAATGCCTCCTTCAGCTCCTGCAGACGTCTGACATCAGTTACCTGCATGAAAATATCGTCAACATACCTGCAATATATGGCAGGTTTCAAGTCCATGTCAACTAAGACCCTTTGATCGATGGTACCCACGTAAAAGTTTGCAAACAGGGCACCGAGGGGAGAACCCATAGCAACCCCATCTACTTGCTTATACATGTGCCCATCTGGACTCAAGAAGGGTGCCTCTTTAGTGCAGGCTTGGAGTACCTTCCTTCGTATGTTTTATGGTATTTCAAGAGGAGTACAACCCGGATCACGATACACTCTATCCGCTCTCATCCCAATTGTTTCATCCACAGGTACATTGGTAAACTGTGACTCTATATCCAACGAGGCTCTTATCCCCGTGGCTCGTGCTCCCCGCAGTAAATTTACAAATTCCTTTGAAGACTTTAGGGTGAAAGCACAAGGTCCATAATTAGTCAGCTATCAGTTAAGTTGCATAGCTAGTCTGTATATGGGTGTGGGTATCTGACTGATGATTTGCAGAAGTGGGTTTCCAGGTTTGTGGGTTTTGACATTCCCATAAGGAATACAAACAGGTTTGTATTCCCCAATAGCCTTTGGCAGGTGGAGTCCGAATTTCTTTGCGTTCACAGTTTCAATCAATCTACCTTCGTTTTCAATTCAGCTGTAGTGTCCTTCGTTACCCTTTGGAATTTATTTTGTTCGGAGAGTATGAGGTTCATTTTTGCCAGATATTCGTCTTTTTTAGAATAACATATATTGGAGACTTGTCACCTCTCCTGACAACTATCTCCTTGTTCTCACGAAGGCTCTTAGCTGCCACTTTGAGCTAGGGGGAACAGTATGGTGCTTCTGTAGTTACCTCGAGTCTTTCCTCCTTCTGCAATATGTTCCGCTTGCAAGGTGTCTTTGATGGTAACCTTTTGCGTCTGAAGGTTGAATATGTCGTCCAATAGGATCTCCAACTCCACTTTCTGGAGATCTTCTGGAAAGATCTCACTCAGACTGGATATAACGTGACAGTTTATACCCAGATTTAAGAGAGTGATTTGGTCCTCAGTGAGGTTGATTCCAGCAAGGTTTAAGAAGCCATTTCTGTGTCATGGAATCGCCATAGGTCCTCCAGATAATGCTGTCAGTTTCTTACATACTTACTCTTGATGATCCTGGTTTCGGTGCTGTGGCGATGTCGATCTGTAAGGATGTCGAGATGTTGGTCGATTCGAGTACGGAGGTCTTCGTCGATGTTGGTGTTTCTCCATTGGTCTGTCGCATAAAGTATTTGCGTTTTGCTATCGTTGTTAACAATAGCAAAACGCAACTACTTCTTACTACAGACCACATGCCCACTTGGGAACTATAAGCCCGAAAGAACTCAGTATATAGGTAAGAAAACAACGTCTTTCCAGGCGATTAACAATGCACAAACAACAGGGCTCCATCAAGTAACATATAATCTCTTCTCACAACCAGACCATCACCAGAGAAATCTTAACAAGCAACACAGAAATCATCGATAAATACAGCGATAGCCGGAGACTCGACATCAGCGAGGCACTACACATAAAAAAAGTCAACACCAGCAATCAACAGCCAATTAATGCACTACTATATTCTACCCACTTCAAGACCCCGAACCAACATAGAAGCAGCAAGAGGCAGTATGGGTCAATAGGCCTTCTGCAGTTACTTCCATTCTCATGTTCTCATGCTCAATTTATACCAATTGATTCGTGTTCTGTCATAGCTTTGTCACCTCACCCAAAACTTTTGTGCCATAATACGTCACCCAAAACGAGTATAAGTATGAATGTATTTTATGTGTAAACTAAGTCTTTGAAAATGTAATAAGCATTACGAAATGCGTTCAGGCATCACACGAGAAATAAAGAATGAATTTTGGAGAGTATATTTATCAATTACCCTCGAAAGTGAAGAAGAACGTAGGAAATATTGAGAAGATTCGTGTTAGGAATATTAATCTTACTCTTGCAGTCATATTCAACAACATTATATAAATATATATATATATATATATATATATATATATATATATATATATATATATATATATATATATTTATATATATATATATATATATATATATATATATATATATATATATGTCGTACCTAGTAGCCAGAACGCACTTCTCAGCCAACTATGCAAGGCCCAATTTGCCTAATAAGCCAAGTTTTCCTGAATTAATATGTTTTCACTAATTTTTTTCTTATGAAATGATAGAGCTACCCATTTCATTATGTATGAGGTTAATTTTTTTCATTGTAGTGAAAATTAACGTAGATATATGTCCGAACCTAACCAACCCTACCTAACCTAACCTAACCTATCTTTATAGGATAGGTTAGGTTAGGTAGCCGAAAAAGTTAGGTTAGGTTAGGTTAGGTAGGTTAGGTTGTCGAAAAAACATTAATTCATGAAAACTTGGCTTATTAGGCAAATCGGGCCTTGCATAGTAGGCTGAGAAGTGCGTTCTGGCTACTAGGTACGACATATATATATATATATATATATATATATATATATATATATATATATATATATATATATATATATATATATATATGTCGTACCTAGTAGCCAGAACGCACTTCTCAGCCTACTATGCAAGGCCCAATTTGCCTAATAAGCCAAGTTTTCATGAATTAATTGTTTTTCGACTACCTAACCTACCTAACCTAACCTAACCTAACTTTTTCGGCTACCTAACCTAACCTAACCTATAAAGATAGGTTAGGTTAGGTTAGGTAGGGTTGGTTAGGTTCGGTCATATATCTACGTTAATTTTAACTCCAATAAAAAAAATTGACCTCATTCGTAATGTAATGGGTAGCTTTATCATTTCATAAGAAAAAAGTTAGAGAAAATATATTAATTCAGGAAAACTTGGCTTATTAGGCAAATCGGGGCTTGCATAGTAGGCTATATATATATATATGTCGTACCTAGTAGCCAGAACGCACTTCTCAGCCTACTATGCAAGGCCCGATTTGCCTAATAAGCCAAGTTTTCCTGAATTAATATATTTTCTCTAACTTTTTTCTTATGAAATGATAAAGCTACCCATTTCATTATGTATGAGGTAAATTTTTTTTATTGGAGTTTAAATTAACGTAGATATACGACCGAACCTAACCAACCCTACCTTACCTAACCTAACCTTTCTTTATAGGTTAGGTTAGGTTAGGTAGCCGAAAAAGTTAGGTTAGGTTAGGTTAGGTAGGTTAGGTAGGTTAGGTAGTCGAAAAAACATTAATTCATTAAAACTTGGCTTATTAGGCAAATCGGGCCTTGCATAGTAGGCTGACAAGTGCGTTCTGGCTACTAGGTACGACATATATATATATATATATATATATATATATATATATATATATATATATATATATATATATATGTCGTACCTAGTAGCCAGAACGCACTTCTCAGCCTACTATGCAAGGCTCGATTTGCCTAATAAGCCAAGTTTCCCTGAATTAATATATTTTCTCTAATTATTTGCTTATGAAATGATAAAGCTACCCATTTCATTATATATGAGGTCAATTCTTTTTTATTGGAGTTAAAATTAACGTTGATATATGACCGAACCTAACCAACCCTACCTAACCTAACCTAACCTATCTTTATAGGTTAGGTTAGGTTAGGTAGCCGAAAAAGTTAGGTTAGGTTAGGTTAGGTAGGTTAGGTAGTCGAAAAACAATTAGTTCATGAAAACTTGGCTTATTAGGCAAATCGGGCCTTGCATTGTAGGCTGAGAAGTGCGTTCTGGCTACTAGGTACGACATATATATATATATATATATATATATATATATATATATATATATATATATATATATATATATATATATATTGTTGTCAGTGTAAAACCTTTGGTGTGCAAGTGTAGGGACCCATAGCCTCGGAGAAGAAAATAAAAAGTATTCAGAGAAGACCTTGTCGATTCTCACTGGATTCTTTAATATTTTTTCTTACCACACCTATTCTTTTGTATATATACATGAATATTTGTTTTATTTAAACTTGGTTGTAAAAAAGGAGTTACATATATGGTACAAAGATGATTATCATAAGTTGTCGAGTTCCCCCAGCTCTTCAGATGGCGGGCAGGAACCTTGAATGCAGTGTGCATTTTCCCTCTGTATCGCCACGCTGAGGCACTGGAAAAGAAAGCTGGCAGCTTTAGGGTCTCTTGATGTTTCAATTAGCCTAGAACCCAGTTCATTCAAAAAACTGTTGGCACTTTTACCCCAGGCGCCGAGTATCTCAGAAGCAATGGGGACAATATTGTAGTGGTGATCCAGTTCTCTGTACTTACGGGATTTGGCTGATTCCCTGTGGGTGGCAGCGCCACCTGGTTGTGCAACACTGAGGTTAATGTAGGTGTTAGCCAGGGTTGATACGCACGTGTAGTCCCACACCAACTGCTTGTCATTCTTCCAGGGGCTCACTGTGATACCATCTGGGCGACCAATAAGAGCATCAGAGTTACGGGGCGTTAGGTAACGGGGCTCTCTTTCAGCTGGTCATCCAGCTGTGGTGAGGCTCCTCTTGATGATGTCGTTAACTTCACTGTGCCTCGAGTGCCATCCCCCTGTGCTTTGGCAGAGTAGGCCATGGTGGCCGTACCTGTCGGCCATCACCTCGCCGCAAATACATCTATATCTGGTGTGGATTGGGGCAGCAAGGCGGAGGGCGACAGCAATTCGGAGGGCGTGTGGTGTGAGACGCGTGCCAGTTGCCGACATGGGGTTGCTAACAGGAAATCCCCTGCAATGTGGGGCTGCTACTGCTGTGAGGCGAGCAATGTCGTGTTGTGTTGTTGCAGCACCCAGGCACTCTGCAGCAACTTGGTCTACAATGGGGCCATCCCAGCTGGAATGCTTGCGGGCTTTTGAGGGTGGTGGTGGTTGAGGTGATGGGCCAGCACGAGAGGCCCACTCTGTGGCAGAGCGTATATAATTGGAATCGTGTACACCTGCCAGCTGATGTAACTAGGCAGGTAAAATTTTCTTCACAGGGTCGTCAGATGCCGATGAGGAGGACAGGAAGGCTGGTACAGCGATTGGCGTTGTTGTTCTAACTCCAAGGCCCCCAAGTCTTATGGGAAGAGAGGCTTGTTTCCACTGTAGGTCATCAAGAGAGAGGTTAAGGGCTTATTCTAGCATTGATTTCAGTAACAGGTCATACTTACCTAGTTTTTGGCTACTGTAAGATGGTGAACACCTCAGAAAGTAGGTTAACCTGGGGAGGGACAGACATCTGGTGATGAGGTAGAGTGCATCATGAGCATCAATATCCTCAATCCTCCCATCCATCCTCTTAAGATCAGCAAGTTTCTTATCAAGGACCTCATCGATGGCTTTCAACCCCAGGGGGAGCTCCTAGGAGTGTGCTGTCTTCAGGTTCAGTTATATGGATATTTGGCAGAAGACCCTCTATTCTCTCTACGATGCCCTGGTTGGAACATATTATTTCACACCTAGAAGGGTTCAGCGTGAGGCCTAAGATTGCACCTTGCTCCTGGATTTTTCTGATGTCCTCCAAGAGGGAGTCTTGGGAACCAGCTAGGGTACCATACCAGGTAGGATAGGGAAGCCGGTCGGCCGAGCGAACAGCACACTGGACTTATAATCCTGTGGTCTAGGGTTCGATTCCGGGCGCCGGCGAGAAACAATGGGCAGAGTTTCTTTCACCCTATGCCCCTGTTACCTAGCAGTAAAATAGGTACCTGGGTGTTAGTCAGCTGTCACGGGCTGCTTCCTGGGGGTGGAGGCCTGGTCGAGGACCTGGCCGTGGGGACACTAAAGCCCCGAAATCATCTCAAGATAACCTCAAGATAACCATCATCCAAGAACCAGATGTTAAGCTCGCTGGACTTCTGTGACTTGTTTGATGACTAAGCAAAAAAGAAAAGGGGCCAGGGGGTCACCTTGCTGGACGCATTCTCGTGAGTTAATTTCATATTCACCAAAAAGTAGCTTTAGATCCATATTGTAGCATGAATGTACAAAAGGGTAGAGGGAAGGGAAATGATGAACCGCACTGAGTACAGCATCCATCCGCACCAAATTGAAGGCATTTTTTAAATCTAGCTTGATCAGGGCCTTTTCGTCTGTGATGTTAGCAACAAAAGGTCGAGCTGCATGAGCTGCCGCCTTGCATCCTTGTTGAATGCCGAACCCGAGCTGTTTTGGCTGTAGCATGTTGGCCGCTGCTAACTGTTCTCGCAGCAGCCTTTGCGACGAGACGCCAGAGGGAATTCCCCACAGCTATTGATATGATCCCTCTATCCTTTTCCTTTAGAGCACAGAGAGATGCTCCAAAAAGATAGGTCTTATGGTCTCTTGGTACGTTACCAGCTAGACATGTGTTGGTGAATCTGGTTAGTTCCACCAGGAGGCTCTGTGCAATGTCACCAGTGCAGGGTTGAGCATTTGTTTGATGTGGCTGGGTTTTAGTCCTGTGAGCCCACCTGCTGATCCTGTAGGGAAGGACAAGGCTGCTTTATGGACCACAGATTCGGCCACCCAAAGAGTTTCTGCTCCAGAAGCCCCACCTTGTAGATTGTTCTTCTCACGTGGATCCATGGGTGGGGGTTTCTCCCTTAGGGTTTGAGCTGTTGTGGGATTTCTGTCAGCAATTGAGTCCTCAGTGGTGACTAGTTATCTTGCCTATTGTGTTTCCTGCTTCTATTTTCTTGGTGACTGATGCTCTGGTTTTTTATGTCTCGGATACACCACTGTTGCTCTTCTTGCCGTGGGTGTTTCTCGTGCGAGTGGGAAGGCGCACCTGGTTGTCCTCCCTGGGAAAATCATTTATTGCTTTGATGACTGAGGCAGCTAAGGTTTTGTCTCTCCTTGCTGGAGTGGCTAGACATAATGTTGCCAAACATTAGGAGGTTGTGCCATGCTTGGGTCGTTCCAGGAGAGTCGTTGACCTTTCTCAGGAGGACAGATAATTTGGCTGCTGCATGGGGGCGGGCTGCTTTAGGGATGTGTTGCAAGGTTCTGGCCGATGTTGTTTTGATATCTTCTAATAAATTATCTGTGGGAATGAAGCTCTGGGATTTGTTTTGCCTGGCGGGCGGTGTGGGCTGTTGACTGGTGTTCTCCCTGGGAGGGCGCCCAGAACCCAAACACCTGGCTCCGTTGTGGCTGTTGACTGGTGTTCTCCCTGGGAGGGCGCCCAGAACCCAAACACCTGGCTCCGTTGTGGCTGTTGACTGGTGTTCTCCCTGGGAGGGCGCCCAGAACCCAAACACCTGGCTCCGTTGTGGCTGTTGACTGGTGTTCTCCCTGGGAGGGCGCCCAGAACCCAAACACCTGGCTCCGTTGTGGCTGTTGACTGGTGTTCTCCCTGGGAGGGCGCCCAGAACCCAAACACCTGGCTCCGTTGTGGCTGTTGACTGGTGTTCTCCCTGGGAGGGCGCCCAGAACCCAAACACCTGGCTCCGTTGTGGCTGTTGACTGGTGTTCTCCCTGGGAGGGCGCCCAGAACCCAAACACCTGGCTCCGTTGTGGTAATGATTACACTTACCGTCACTCGACGGGACACAGCATACCATCACACGTCTGACATCTGCCTTGTCTGCCCCAGCTTGATGACTCATCTTGGCTTAGAGAAGCCTGGCTGTCTGTTGAGAGCTGCGACATGGGCGGGCGCTGGGCGGGCGCTGGGCGGGCGCTGGGCGGGAGGGTGGACGGCGGGTGGAGGCTGGAGGGTGGATGACGGGTGGAGGCTGGAGGGTAGGTGACGGTTGGAGGCTGGAGGGTGGGTGACGGGTGGAGGCGGGAGGGTGGGTGACGGGTGGAGGCTGGAGGGTGGGTGACGGGTGGAGGCTGGAGGGTGGGTGACGGGTGGAGGCTGGAGGGTGGGTGACGGGTGGAGGCTGGAGGGATGGTCAGCTGGCCATAGCACTTACCACTCAGATAAGTGATAATACAACTGCCCCTACACAATAGGTGGGTATACACACACTACACAATAGGTGGGTATACACACACTACACAATAGGTGGGTATACACACACTACACAATAGGTGGGTATACACACACTACACAATAGGTGGGTATACACACACTACACAATAGGTGGGTATACACACACTACACAATAGGTGGGTATACACACACTACACAATAGGTGGGTATACACACACTACACAATAGGTGGGTATACACACACTACACAATAGGTGGGTATACACACACTACACAATGGGTGGGTATACACACACTACACAATGGGTGGGTATACACACACTACACAATAGGTGGGTATACACACACTACACAATAGGTGGGTATACACACACTACACAATGGGTGGGTATACACACACTACACAATGGGTGGGTATACACACACTACACAATAGGTGGGTATACACACACTACACAATAGGTGGGTATACACACACTACACAATAGGTGGGTATACACACACTACACAATGGGTGGGTATACACACACTACACAATAGGTGGGTATACACACACTACACAATAGGTGGGTATACACACACTACACAATAGGTGGGTATACACACACTACACAATAGGTGGGTATACACACACTACACAATAGGTGGGTATACACACACTACACAATAGGTGGGTATACACACACTACACAATGGGTGGGTATACACACACTACACAATAGGTGGGTATACACACACTACACAATAGGTGGGTATACACACACTACACAATGGGTGGGTATACACACACTACACAATGGGTGGGTATACACACACTACACAATAGGTGGGTATACACACACTACACAATAGGTGGGTATACACACACTACACAATAGGTGGGTATACACACACTACACAATAGGTGGGTATACACACACTACACAATAGGTGGGTATACACACACTACACAATAGGTGGGTATACACACACTACACAATAGGTGGGTATACACACACTACACAATAGGTGGGTATACACACACTACACAATAGGTGGGTATACACACACTACACAATGGGTGGGTATACACACACTACACAATGGGTGGGTATACACACACTACACAATAGGTGGGTATACACACACTACACAATAGGTGGGTATACACACACTACACAATAGGTGGGTATACACACACTACACAATAGGTGGGTATACACACACTACACAATAGGTGGGTATACACACCCTACACAATAGGTGGGTATACACACCCTACACAATAGGTGGGTATACACACCCTACACAATAGGTGGGTATACACACCCTACACAATAGGTGGGTATACACACACTACACAATAGGTGGGTATACACCCAATACACAATGGGTGGGTATACACACACTACACAATAGGTGGGTATACACCCAATACACAATGGGTGGGTATACACACACTACACAATAGGTGGGTATACACCCAATACACAATGGGTGGGTGGTGTTGGGTGGCCCGGTAGTGGGTGGTGTGGACACAGGGTGAGCCGCCCTGGCTCTGTGGCCGGGTGGCCGGGTGGCCGGGTGGGTGGGGGAGGCGACGTGGTGGGGAAGGAGGGGAAGGGCAGGTGCTGCCCGGCCTGTGGGCTGGATAGGGGGTCAGTGTTATCTTGAGATGATTTCGGGGCTTAGCGTCCCCGCGGCCCGGTCCTCGACCAGGCCTCGCCAAGGGTGACACTAAGACAGGTATAATTTCCCCGTATATCGCTGCACAATATTGGATGTATCATACACTTGTAAACTGACTCACTGCACGTGTGATGCACTCAAAATATGATAGGTATGTTATCCCAATTAACGCTGGCAACGTAACTTGTTCAACAAAACTTTCAAAAATGAAAAACAAAAAACACTGGTTGACACAGGAGTAACCCTCGCCGCTCTCCTGACCACACACCACCCCTCACTCACCCCCACCTCCCCTCACTATGGGAGACCTGCCGGGTCCATCCTGGCCCATCACTCCAGCATCATGACTTCACAATGCCAACCCATCTGTGTTGTTAAGATTTCGCAGTGATGGTACACCTTAGGCACTTCCGGCCACTCCCACACCTGCTTGGTATACTCACGGTGAACATGGTTCAGCCTTGGTACGGTGAGGCCAAAATGTCTCAGGGTAATGGCTGAGAAAGTAGCAGCAGCTCCTGCACACGTCCGTCCCCGACCACGACCCACGACGTGTATCAGGGGGGGGGGGAGAGGGTTCTTTGTACATACAATGAAACTTGGTTATTATAACCAGCCTGATATTCGCTTACCGTCTAACAGAGGTCTCAAGCACTCCTTGACAGAACAAACAGCCGACCTCGGCAGCTACACTTCCGCTACTGTCTGTCGACCAGCAATGAACACGAGTGCCTGCAATTATTTAAGAGATCCTCCTGGTAAGGGTGTGGTTCTGGGAAAGGGGTTCAGCGTCATCTTTATTCAGGTGTACGGCTCATACTGCCTAGTTGTCCTGAGTACACACCCGCTCATGAGCTGCCGTAACTCCCCGCACTCTCCTTACTGTAGGATGATCTCTCAATCTTCTTTTGTTAACTAAAGTCAACTATCACCCAAGTTATAGCCGTGTCTTTCACTCTCTAGCCAGGAAGCCTCACCAGGACGAGAACAAAAGCCAGCTAACAAACATAATATGTAATACAAAAACACATACATCATACATATACACGAATAGTGATAAAACAATGTAACCTTTTAGGCTGCTCCCAACTGATAACACTCCGATATTGCCTTATGTCTCTAACCTATAATTGTATCAGGCTGCTGCTTAAATTTCGGCTTACAACCTTCTGCTCCCTTCACTGCTTTAGGCTACAATACACGGCACAATAATAATATTCACATATTTCCTTCTCTTCAAATAGCATCACTCTATCACCTTGCACTGCGCCTTTCATGCCAAAACGCAATCAAGCACTCTTAAACCTTAAGGTCCTTATGAAACTCTGTTCCCATTACTCGAGGTCCACTACGACAATCATCATCTGGGTCCTCAAAATATTCAGAAAGGTATTCCTGCAGTGTCTCCAATCAGCTGCAATGAAGTCCTCAAAGGTCAGTGAAACACTCTCCAAACGCCTCACACAAACGACGTGTAGCTCCCTACACTACTCGGAGATTCACTATGTTTCTGGGACACTACACACAGAAATCACAATAACGTGATGCATCAAATGAACAAATCCCTAAGGGCCGTGACGAGGATTCGAACCTGCGTCCAAGAGCATCCCAGACGCTGCCTTAATCGACTGAGCTACGACATGGTAAAAGAGTTGAAACGGAAGTTCTACTGAACTTACTGGATCCTGCAGTCTCTCCGAGAGACAAACCAGGGTTTTACACAACTGTCCCATGCACTTGAGCTATGTCAATAGGCCGTTCTCCCTCTTTGCCCTTACTTCATTGCACACAGAAATCACAATAACATGATGCATCAAATGAACAAATCCACACGGGCCGTGACGAAGATTCTTCGGGTTCGGGTTCAGTGACAAAGGAGGATAGACAATAAAAGGGTCCCCTCGGTCAAGACGTTGGGTACTACAGTTCTACGGGTGCAAGAGTATGCCTCCTCAAACACTTGGATGTCAAAACAGAAGAAGGCCGAAAGAATAATCAAAACAGGCGAAAGGTCGGTGGGAAATGACAAAAAGAAAGAGAAAGAAGGGGAGGGGAGAAAAACGAAACATAAGGAAAAGGTAAAGTCGTCCAGCAGATTTCGTGAGGACAGCAGCAGGAGTATAAGGCTACAAAAGAACAGAGGACCGTCCCATGGGGCATCACACTCCGGCAGCCACCCAATAAGCCCCCTCATGGCAACAACAGGCCAGACAGGGAGGGGCTGTTTGGATATGATGCCTTCCTTAGTAACGATGGTGTCAATTTGTTCTGTCTAACTGCTTGACAATAACTTGTTATGCACTAGAAATCGAAATAACAACATGACACGTTTGAAGTGTCCATGGTTAAAATGGCTACTCCCTCCCCTCCCACTCATGCATCGGCTGTTTGCCAGATGCATTTTATCAAGAGGTGGAAAGTGGGTTTATATTTAAACTATTTTAGTACTGATAATTAAATTGGTTCAAGGGAAATGTTTTTATGATGTTTACAGTTTACTGATGTTTTAAGAAGACTTACCAATATTATTAGTTGGTGAATTTAATGGCGACATGGCAATGATACCTCATTTTCATCCGAGTATAATTCCACTGCAATCTCGTTTTCTTTGAATAAAGAATATTGGGCTAATTTGTTAGTATTAAATCAGCAGCAATATTATCTGCCTATTGTTTTGTCAGTAAATGGTGTCCATTTTTTCAGACATAATTCTGGGGAGGGAGGGAGGACAAACACAGGTCAAAGTCCAATATTTAGAACTAATGCACTGATGCTCCTCCTCAGAATTATTAAATTAATTTGATATTAGTAGTTAGTTAATTGCACATTTGTTCTTCAGTTCATACAGGACGGATGTCCCGTACTAGAGTTGCAGGTGTTAGAAGTCTTTAAACGATTTCATTTCCCTGCTAACTCTTACGAGGCTAATTTTCAAGCCTAGTTACATTTTATATAACCAAAAGTATAATTTTAATGTGATAAGTTATTGCAGTCAAGTATGCTTCAAGGACTGCAGTGAGATCAGTGACATTAGTCACAGTGTATTGTGGCTTGTTCAGGTTACTGGTCACTAATTAGCCACCGAGGCCCATGGAATACATATATCTCCTCTAAATAATTAATGTATCAAACCAGTCGTCGGATTTATATAGTCAGCTATGCTCTCTTGTGCTTATTTGCTGGAGCTCATTTGGCTGACAAATTGGGTTTTAATTTGGTTAGTTGATTCAGAGGATTGAATATGCTCAATCATTAGAGTCAAGTATGGCTCTGAGACTGCAGTGGGTTCAGTGACATTGGTTGCAGTGACATGTAGCTGTTTAGGCTACTGGTCACTGATTTGCCACTGAGGTCTCATGAACTCATTTTCAGCTTTAAATGATATCAAGATCAACCTTTGTTGTTATAGTCAGATGTATTCTCCTTAATATATTGCTACTGGAGTTGTATAATCAGCTGACAAATTTAAATTTATATTTTAATTGTTTGTCTGCAGGCATAGGTCTCCTCATGCTTAATACTGGGCCTGTGAGTAATTTACCACCTGCAGAATTGAACATGTTTATACCCTGTTATATACGTGGGCTAATGATAAATTTATTACAGGAGTCTGCATCAACAAAGATTCCGATTTCGGTGAGACTTAATATTATCTGCCAATTTTATTTCCCTATTTCTCAGGAATTTGGCAGTAGCTCTTAGACATTTTAGATGGAGGTCCGTTGGAATTGCGTCCACCACAATGACTTATACTTGACAGATAAAGCTGCCCAAATGTACAGATGGTTGCACCACCTGGTTGACTTGAGGTCCTGTATCAGCTGGGAACCCCAATATATTTAATGACACCTGGGTTATAGGCTTTAGTTGTCGATCATCTGCCACCTTTTGTGTGACAAATGTTCTCTGGGACCCTTGGTCAAACAACCCACGGGTATGGACCCTGACTCTCTTATTTTGGATGGCAGTAGAGAAAGTCGCATTATTTTGCCACTTTATCGATAGGACACTAATTTTCTGTCGCACCTTGCAGTACTGTACTGTGGTGGGAATATTATGTTCATCCTTGGGATTTGGAGATTTTATTTTTGTGTCCTCACAAAATATTGTGTAATGTTGACCCTTGTTACACCCATAACAGGTGTGTGAATTTGGGTCTCACATTCATTGGTTTTGTTAATCCTCAGGATTCAAACGTACCTCAACACGACAAGATTGAACTGTCCAGGGTTAAAATAGCTACTCCCTCCCGCATCGGCTGTTCGCTAAATGCGTTTTATCAAGAATTGGAAAGGGGGTTTTATATATTAACTATTTTAGTACTGATAAGTAAGTTGGTTCAAGGGGAAATTTTTTATGGTGTTTACAGTGCAGAGACTGATGTTTTAAAAATAATTCCCAATATTATTAGTTGGTGAACTTAATAGCGACTTGGCAATGACACCCTGTTTTCTTCCGGGGAAAATTCCATTACAACCTCGTTTTCTTTGAATGAATGAAGAATATACTTTGTGTTAATTTGTTAGTAGTAAATCTACAGCAATATTATCTACCTATTGTAATGAAAGTTAGTAAATGGTGTCGGTTTTTCCGACACCGATTCCACATTCCATAAACATGGCATTTATTCCAATTCAATTCCTTTTGCCACTTGACGCTCCAAGCATTTATTTTATCTAGATCAATTTTAGGGCCATTACAATTGCCTGCGTCTCCTATCTTTCCCAGTATCTTAACATCATCCGTTATCATGTTCATATAATTCTGTATTCCTTCTGGTAGATCGTTTATGTAGACAATGAACATTACTGGAGCAAGAACTGACTCCTGTGGTACTCCGCAAGTAAAACTTCTCCAGGCTGATATGTTGTCTCTCATTACCGCCCTCACCTGTATGTAAGTTTAAAAAAAATCATCTTTGTCAGAAGTCTTCCTGTCACCCCTCCATCATGTTCCAGTTTCCAAAACAGCCTCTTTTGTGGGACTCTATCAAAATTCTTTTTAAATCCAAATAAACACAGTCAACCCAACCATCTCTCTCCAGTAGTATCACACTGACACTATTGTAAACACTCAGATTTGTTACACAGGATTTTCTTCATCCGTGTGTTTGTGTGTTGTGTACTCCCACTGGTTCATTTCCCCTCCCATACTCCCACTGGTTCATTTCCCCCTCCCATACTCCCACTGGTTCATTTCCCCCCTCCCATACTCCCACTGGTTCATTTCCCCCTCCCATAATCCCACTGGTTCATTTCCCCTCCCATACTCCCACTGGTTCATTTCCCCTCCCATACTCCCACTGGTTCATTTCCCCTCCCACACTCCCACTGGTTCATTTCCCCCTCTCATACTCCCACTGGTTCATTTCCCCCCTCTCATACTCCCACTGGTTCATTTTCCCCTCTCATACTCCCACTGGTTCATTTCCCCCTCTCATACTCCCACTGGTTCATTTCCCCCTCCCATACTCCCACTGGTTCATTTCCCCCTCCCATACTCCCACTGGTTCATTTCCCCCTCCCATACTCCCACTGGTTCATTTCCCCCTCCCATACTCCCACTGGTTCATTTCCCCTCCCATACTCCCACTGGTTCATTTCCCCCTCCCATACTCCCACTGGTTCATTTCCCCTCCCATACTCCCACTGGTTCATTTCCCCTCCCATACTCCCACTGGTTCATTTCCCCCTCCCATACTCCCACTGGTTCATTTCCCCCTCCCATACTCCCACTGGTTCATTTCCCCTCCCATACTCCCACTGGTTCATTTCCCCTCCCATACTCCCACTGGTTCATTTCCCCTCCCATACTCCCACTGGTTCATTTCCCCCTCCCATACTCCCACTGGTTCATTTCCCCCTCCCATACTCCCACTGGTTCATTTCCCCTCCCATACTCCCACTGGTTCATTTCCCCTCCCATACTCCCACTGGTTCATTTCCCCTCCCATACTCCCACTGGTTCATTTCCCCCTCCCATACTCCCACTGGTTCATTTCCCCCTCCCATACTCCCACTGGTTCATTTCCCCTCCCATACTCCCACTGGTTCATTTCCCCCTCCCATACTCCCACTGGTTCATTTCCCCTCCCATACTCCCACTGGTTCATTTCCCCCTCCCATACTCCCACTGGTTCATTTCCCCCTCCCATACTCCCACTGGTTCATTTCCCCTCCCATACTCCCACTGGTTCATTTCCCCTCCCATACTCCCACTGGTTCATTTCCCCCTCCCATACTCCCACTGGCTACTGTTTTTTTTTTAACTTTTGAGCCCCTGAAAAAAGAAACTAACTAGCCACTGGGAAACTTTGTTTTCTTCTTGTGGTAGTGGACAATTTTGTGTTCCCTAACTGTTTCAGTTTTCAGAGAATTCAACAGAAATGGGGCTGCGTTGATTCACCTTTTGAATGAGAAAATGTCCACTTACCACTTGGTAAAAAAAGAATATGTATAATGCAGCACTGATACGGTTACAAATGATTTTAACCTATCCTTTTGATCTGGTATTTTGCCACTTATGAATTATTATAAACAATGACAAGATTATGTAACGATATGAATTTGTTTAATCCAAATTTATACTGTAATTTGTCTTTAAGTATTTGCAATATATCAAATATTTATCAAACACTGATTAACTTAGTTAATATAATTTTAATTTATTGGTGAATAATTTACTTACTGAGGTGAGCTCATAAGCTCATGGTGATAACCGCACCTGCAATATAATGGAGTTAGTGGCACAAAGAATTGGATCCACTTATTATTGTTAGAACACAACCAACCTCCCTTTATTTTGGTAAGATGCAGGTACGGATCTCAGTCTTACAGTACTAAGACTTAGCCCGCTTGTAGAGCCTGAGCTTGTAGTGTTGTTCACTATTAATGTTGGAATGGTGTGTTGACTCCTGTGGTTTCTGGCTTCAGGCGTTGTTCACACTCCACTCACAGTTTATGGTAAGACACACTCTTGATTCGTTAAAATAGAATGCCTTAATGTTAACACACATTTATTTGTAATTTTAGGTGGGTAACCCATGGTTGCCCGGCCATTTACAATCCATTTATACTAACGTTAACCAACAATGGCTAAACAATTATTTATTGAGTATATGCATTTATTTTGGCGTATTACACTTATCTTTATTGTTGTTAGATGTAATTACATATCCTGATATGGATTCATTTATGGAGAGAGACCTCCTTAGGAAGGAGTTCACAAAATGGAAGAGATATGCTGACTTGACACACTCTCTGTCTCCAGACAGCTTGGCATCTTCTTTAAAAAACCGTGTCTAGTCCATGGGCTTTCATAGACCATTACTAAGACATGTTATGCTGTAATGTCGTGGAAAATTTTCACAACTGTTTTGTTTCCACAACAAAAAACTGTTTTTCACAACTCTCACTGGCTGCTGTTCCCCCTCCCATACTCCCACTGGCTACTGTTCCCCTCCCATACTTCAACTGGCTACTGTTCACCTTCCATACTCCCACTGGCTACTGTTTACCTCCCATACTCACACTGGCTACTGTTCACCTCCCACACTCACACTGGCTACTGTTCACCTCCCATACTCCCACTGGCTACTGTTCACCTCCCATACTCACACTGGCTACTGTTCACCTCCCATACTCACACTGGCTACTGTTCACCTCCCATACTCCCACTGGCTACTGTTCACCTCCCATACTCACACTGGCTACTGTTCACCTCCCATACTCCCACTGGCTACTGTTCACCTCCCATACTCCCACTGGCTACTGTTCACCTCCCATACTCCCACTGGCTACTGTTCACCTCCCACACTCACACTGGCTACTGTTCACCTCCCACACTCACACTGGCTACTGTTCACCTCCCATACTCACACTGGCTGCTGTTCACCTCCCATACTCCCACTGGCTACTGTTCACCTCCCACACTCCCACTGGCTGCTGTTCACCTCCCACACTCACACTGGCTACTGATCACCTCCCATACTCACACTGGCTGTGGGAGTATGTCATGGCCTGTATCACCTCACCCCAAACAAATATAAGCATTAACATAGTATGTAAAATTTTCTTTGAAAATGTATGAAGTGTCTTGCCAAACGCTTCTAGGCGTCAGACCATAAATAAAGTGTGAAAATGAACTTTGAAGAGTTAATTTTTCAATTACCCTCGACAGTGAATAAAAATGTAAAAAATATTGAGAAGATTCGTGTTAGAAGCATTAATGTTACCCTTTCGGTCATATTCAATAACATATGTTTACAAGAAAGACTGATACCAAAATACAATAATATTAGAACGCACGAACCAGCAGCAAGAAACCAAGCCTTCACAATAAAATATCGCCAAGATCTGATTCGAAATCAGATACACAAAGCAGAAAATGAGATCAACGAGAGCAAAGCACAACTACTTCATGCTACAGACCAATGGCGACACACCAACATCGACGAAGACCTCTGTACTCGAATCGACCGATTCCTCGACATTCTTGTCGATCGACATCGCCACAACACCGAAACCAGGATCATCAAGACACTGACAACATTATTCGGAGGACCTATGGCGATTACTCGACCCAGAGATGGCTTCTTAAACCTTGCTGAACTCAGTGAGGACCAAATCACTCTCTTAAATCTGGGAATAAACTGTTTGTGGAAAACCCGACACCATTTAATAATATTACATGCAATATGCAGATAATATTGCTGCTGTTGTATACACAAGTAACTCATAGAAAATGTAGCTTGTAGTGGAATTTTCCATCAATAGAAAACGGGATATCATTGCCACATAGTACTACAAACTCACCAGCTATTCTGTTGGGAATTATTCTTAAATACATTAGTCTTTGGACTTTTACCATCATAAAAACATTTCATTTGAATTAACTTAATTATCAGTATCAAAATAGAGTAAATGTGACCCTTCTATCACTTACTGACATTGGACAAGGAGAGCCAAGGTGTCAGTCTGTGGTGAAGGTCAGCCATTGTTTGTTAAGACCAGAGGCGCTGGGGAGAAAATTCAGCTCCTATAATTCTCTTGGACGAAGTGTTTTGGAGACCAAATTAGTGTTCAACCATCAACAACACGCTGTCAACATAAACAAGGGAAGTGGCTTACCGAAACCCGTTTATCTAATCTGGCCAATTAATGTTAGGTAGATAAAGGGCGGACCGGTTAAAACACGAACGATAGACTGAATACAAGTAATTAAGCCTTGGTCCTTATCTTATATAATATACAGTGTTTTCTCTGATATAGCTGTCATATATTAGGATTCCGGCTTTACAACTAGTGCCCTTTGACAGGAACAAAAAGAGGGAGCAAGAATTAATCTTGGTACATCAGTTACTGGGTGTTGGAAGCTAGCCTCTCACGAGGATAATTTGGTGTCTACATCCTAGTTATACCTGGTGGACTAAGCCTGCTGTACAGTAAGATAAGGCACCTCCAATTTTATATACTAATATATGTAGTTTGATTGGCTGCATATATATAAATTTAATATAAACCCTCCTAATGTGTAAGGATCGATTTGTGAGAAATATTGCAGAAATACAGTCCACTTAACATCATACAAATTGCTATCGAAATATATAAATTAACGTAAATATAAATTCTATATAAATTCATATAAATTAAATAAATATAGATCTCACAGGTCGGTTCCCACAACTGTCACGTTATGTCAAGACCAAGTGAAATGGCCCGGGAAGTGGCGTTGGAGATCCTATTGGACGACATATTTGACCTCGAGACGCAAAAGAAGGTTACCACTAAAGATATCTTGCAAGGTGAATTTATTGCAGAAAGAGGAAAGATTCGAGGTAACTACAGAAGCAACGTACTGTCCCCCGAGCTCAAAGCGGCAGCTAAGAGCCTTCGTGAGAATAAGGAGAGATGACAAATCACCAATATACGTTAATCTTAAAGAAGACGAATATCTGGCAAAAATGAACCTCATCCTTTCCGACCAAACTAAATTCCAAAGGGAAACGAAGGACACTACAGCCGAATTGAAAACGAAGGAAAAACAGATTGATCGAAACTGTGAACGCCAAGAAATCCGGACTCCACCTGCCAAAAGTTGATGGGGAATACAAACCTGGGTATGCCTATGGAAATGTCAAGACCCACAAGCTTGGAAACCCACTTTGGCCAATCATCAGCCAGATACCCACACCCACGTACAGACTGACTAAGCGACTCAACTGCCTGCTGACTCCTTGTGTGCCTTATGCTTAAGTCTCCAAATGAGTTCCTTGACTTACTGCAGGGAGCATGGGTCACAGGGATAAGAGCCTTTTTGGATGTGAAGTCGATGTTTACCAACGTGCCTGTGAACGAAACAATCAGGATGATAATGGACAGAGTGTATCGTGATCCGGCCTGTATTCCTCTGGACATACCAGAGGGGTACATACAGAGGAAGTGCATACTGAGGAAGTTACTCGAAGCCTGCACTAAAGAGTCACCCTTCCTGAGTCTAGATGGGCACATGTATAAACAAGTAGATGGGGTCGCCATGGGTTCTCCCCTAGGTGTCCTGTTTGCGAACATGGGTATCATTGAGCAGAAGGTCTTAGTTGACATGTACTTGAATTCCGCCATATACTGTTGGTACGTTGACGACATATTTATGCAGGTATCTGATGTCGGATGTTTGCAGCAGCCAAAGGAAGCATTCAAACAAAATACTGTGTTACGTTTCACTTACGAGATAGAGAGTGATAGGAAGCTGTTCTTTCTAGGTGTAACAGTCGCAGAAAAGGATGGTGGCTTCCACACTTCAGTCTACACTAAGGAAACGAACATAGGAATGTGCCTTAATGCCAATAGTGACTGCCTGGACAGGTACATGAGGAGTGTTGTCAACACTTATGTCGACGAGCTCTCACTTACAGCTCTGGTTGGAAGCAGGTCGACGAAGAACTTATGTAGGGTAAGGAAGGTCCTAGTCAACAATGGCTTCTCTAACCATTATGTTGAAGACATCATTAAAAGAAAGGTGAAACGCCATGCAACCTCAGAAGAACCAACTAACACAACACTTGTACCTTCTATTAGACGGTTATACAAGGAACTTCTTTTCGACGGCTCATAAAACGGAGGAAAGTGTCCTGAAAGAGATTATTAATTGGAATGTTATCCCCCACAGACACAAGTCAGAAGATACAGTTAACAATTTACTTCAAAAAACAAGAAAACGGCAACCTACTCATGAAGAACTCTCTAGACAGCAAACAGAACATCTTGAAAGAAACCAACGTCGTCTTCACATGCCCACTTGAGGACTGTCAGCCCCCAAGATCTCAGTACATAGGCAAGACAACAATGTCTCTTTCTAGGCGATTAACAATGCACAAACAACAGGGCGCCATCAAGGGGCATATAATCTCCTCACACAACTAGACCATAACCAGAGAAGTCTTAACAAGCAACATGGAAATTATCGACAGATTCAACGACAACAGGAGACTCGACATCAGCGAGGCACTACACATCAAAAAGTCAACACCAGCAATCAACAACCAATTAACACATAATTGCATTCTCCCTACTTCAAGACCCCGAACCAACACAGAAGCAAGAAGATAAAACACGCAATGTACCCATTTATTCACTTGTTCATCTCAATCATGGCCTGTATCACCTCACTTCAAACGAATAAAAGCATTAACGGAGTACGCGAAATTGTGTTTGAAAATTTAAGAATAGTCTTGCGAAACGCTTCAAGGCGTCAGACCATAAAAAAAGTGTGAACACGAATTTTGTTGAGTTAATTCTTCAACTACCCTCGACAGTGAAGAAAAACGGATGAAATATTGATTCGTGTTAGAATCATTAATCTTACCCATTCGATCATATTCAACAAAATATTAAATATATATATATATATAAATATATATATATATATATATATATATATATATATATATATATATATATATATATATATATATATTTATATATATATATATATATATATATATATATATATATATATATATATATATATATATATATATATATATATATATATATATATATATATTCATTAATAATATTATATGTATATATTTTCGTTTATATGCTCAAACATTAAGTGCAGGTAATTATGATATCTCAGACGAGGGAAGTGCCAGCGGGATGTCCAGTTGTTGACAGTCTTGAGTCCCAGGTCCCTGGCTGCACGTGGCAAGTGGCCAGTTCCGTCACTTACAACATCAAGGAAACCGACTATAGGAAACACACCTGCGACACTCCACTACAGGAAACACACCTGCGACACTCCACTACCGGAAACACACCTGCAACACTCCACTACAGGAAACACACCTGCAACACTCCACTACAGGAAACACACCTGCGACACTCCACTACAGGAAACACACCTGCAACACTCCACTACAGGAAACACACCTGCAACACTCCACTACAGGAAACACACCTGCGACACTCCACTACAGGAAACACACCTGCGACACTCCACTACAGGAAACACACCTGCGACACTCCACTACAGGAAACACACCTGCGACACTCCACTACAGGAAACACACCTGCGACACTCCACTACAGGAAACACACCTGCGACACTCCACTACAGGAAACACACCTGCGACACTCCACTAAAGGAAACACACCTGCGACACTCCACTACCGGAAACACCTGCGACACTCCACTACAGGAAACACACCTGCGACACTCCACTACAGGAAACAGACCTGCGACACTCCACTACAGGAAACACACCTGCGACACTCCACTACAGGAAACACACCTGCGACACTCCACTACCGGAAACACACCTGCGACACTCCACTACAGGAAACACACCTGCGACACTCCACTACCGGAAACACACCTGCGACACTCCACTACAGGAAACACACCTGCGACACTCCACTACCGGAAACACACCTGCGACACTCCACTACAGGAAACACACCTGCGACACTCCACTACAGGAAACACACCTGCGACACTCCACTACAGGAAACACACCTGCGACACTCCACTACAGGAAACACACCTGCGACACTCCACTACAGGAAACACACCTGCGACACTCCACTACCGGAAACACACCTGCGACACTCCACTACAGGAAACACACCTGCGACACTCCACTACAGGAAACACACCTGCGACACTCCACTACAGGAAACACACCTGCAACACTCCACTACAGGAAACACAACTGCGACACTCCACTACAGGAAACCCACCTGCGACACTCCACTACAGGAAACACACCTGCGACACTCCACTACAGGAAACACACCTGCGACACTCCACTACAGGAAACACACCTGCAACACTCCACTACAGGAAACACACCTGCGACACTCCACTACAGGAAACACACCTGCGACACTCCACTACAGGAAACACACCTGCGACACTCCACTACAGGAAACACACCTGCGACACTCCACTACAGGAAACACACCTGCGACACTCCACTACAGGAAACACACCTGCGACACTCCACTACAGGAAACACACCTGCGACACTCCACTACAGGAAACACACCTGCGACACTCCACTACAGGAAACACACCTGCGACACTCCACTACAGGAAACACACCTGCGACACTCCACTACAGGAAACACACCTGCGACACTCCACTACGAGTCAGAAGAAATAACCCACAGAAAGTTTATTACAATGCTAGTTAAGTGAAAAAAGGTACATTTTAGTTAGAAAAAAATACAATAAATCAGAGAATTAAAAGAAAATCCTTCATGGGTTGCATTATATATAATCAATCATAATTTTCCTCCCATCAACTTTGTAAAAAAGACAAAAAGCAAAAACAAAATCTTGAATTGAGGAATTTTAGTTAATAGTAGTTCGTGGTTAAACTTTGACGAGAATTTACTTGAGCGATGCTCATTCGCGAAATTAGGAGTAATGACTTTAAGATATTAAAGGATTAGACAGGAGATTCCCAGAGCGCAATGTTGAACTCCAACGAAATCCCTTTGTTGCATAGCTGGGGACGGGTGTGTTGAGCACGCAACGGTCGGGCTGTGGCCGTGGTTACTGCCGACACCCCGCCTCTCACAGCTGCTTGTTCACCATACCTACCACCAGGTCACCAGCGCTCCCCTCCTCGTCAAATGGTATTTGGGTTAGCCCAAACCTACTTCTCCTAGGTCTGGGCTAACATTAACCTACTTCTCCTAGGTCTGGACTAACATTAACCTACTTCTCCTAGGTCTGGGCTAACATTAACCTACTTCTCCTAGGTCTGGGCTAACATTAACCTACTTCTCCTAGGTCTGGGCTAGCATAAACCTACTTCTCCTAGGTCTGGACTAACATTAACCTACTTCTCCTAGGTCTGAGCTAACATTAACCTACTTCTCCTAGGTCTGGGCTAACATTAACCTACTTCTCCTAGGTCTGGGCTAGCATTAACCTACTTCTCCTAGGTCTGGACTAACATTAACCTACTTCTCCTAGGTCTGAGCTAACATTAACCTACTTCTCCTAGGTCTGGGCTAATATTAACCTACTTCTCCTAGGTCTGAGCTAACATTAACCTTCTTCTCCTAGGTCTGGGCTAACATTAACCTACTTCTCCTAGGTCTGGACTAACATTAACCTACTTCTCCTAGGTCTGGGCTAACATTAACCTACTTCTCCTAGGTCTGAGCTAACATTAACCTACTTCTCCTAGGTCTGGGCTAACATTAACCTACTTCTCCTAGGTCTGAGCTAACATTAACCTACTTCTCCTAGGTCTGGGCTAGCATTAACCTACTTCTCCTAGGTCTGGACTAACATTAACCTACTTCTCCTAGGTCTGAGCTAACATTAACCTACTTCTCCTAGGTCTGGGCTAACATTAACCTAGTTCTCCTAGGTCTGAGCTTACATGAACCTACTTCTCCTAGGCCTGGGCTAACATTAACCTACTTCTCCTAGGTCTGGGCTAACATTAACCTACTTCACCTAGGTCTGCTCTATTGTTGAGGTGGTCGTCTAGGGGTTAATGGCGGTCGACCAGGTGTGAGATAAGAAGGGTATCAGTAACAAGGGCTCACCTACAGCTGTAGCCTTCTGAAGAAGTGACTGAAGGACGTCTAGGCTTCTTGGGGTAGGCGCGAGGAGGCAGGGGAGTCTGGTGAAATCTGGCTATTCTGTCAACAAGGAGGTATAAGCCCGAATCTAGGGGAAGGATCAGTAGGCAGGTGTTCCCCGATGTGCGGGTGTCTTCCATCTGCCTGGAGGAGTGCGCAGGGGAGCCGCGCATGGGTGCCGTCCACCAATCAGGGCCCAGCTCTGCCCAAGGTATGAAATACTCCCTCTGGCGGACAGTTTGAATGTGGTTCCCTCCACACTGGCTTCAACCTAGTCTAATTTCGGTTATTTCCTCTTCAGAAAGATATTTTTTAACCTAATTTCTGGCAAGCATTAGTTCCTCTTCATAGCAATGCTTCCATCATACTATTGTTGTGTTGTGGTTATTCCCACCATCTATAGTCATCTAGCACTGTAGAGAATGACGAATGTATGTGTGTGTGTGTGTGTAATTACCTAAGTGTAGTTACAGGATGAGAGCTACGCTCGTAGTGTCCCGTCTTCCCAGCACTCTTTGTCATATAACACTACTGACGGTCTTGGCCTCCACTACCTTCTCACCTAACTTGTTCCAACCGTCTACCACTCTGTTTGCGAAAGTGAATTTTCTTATATTTCTTCGGCATTTGTGTTTAGCTAGTTTAAATCTATGACCTCTTGTTCTTGAAGTTCCAGGTCTCAGGAAATCTTCCCTATCGATTTTATCAATTCCTGTTACTATTTTGTATGTAGTGATCATATCACCTCTTTTTCTTCTGTCTTCTAGTTTTGGCATATTGAATGCCTCTAACCTCTCCTCGTAGCTCTTGCCCTTCAGTTCTGGGAGCCACTTAGTAGCATGTCTTTGCACCTTTTCCAGTTTGTTGATGTGCTTCTTAAGATATGGGCACCACACAACCGCTGCATATTCTAGCTTTGGCCTAACAAAAGTCGTGAACAATTTCTTTTGTATATCGCCATCCATGTATTTAAAAGCAATTCTAAAGTTAGAAAGCGTGGCATAGGCTCCTCGCACAATGTTCTTAATGTGGACCTCAGGTGACAGTTTTCTATCTAGAACCACCCCTAGATCTCTTTCTTTATCAGAATTCTTTAAAGATTTCTCACATAATATATAGGTTGTGTGGGGTCTATGTTCTCCTATTTCACATTCCATAACATGACATTTATTAACATTAAATTCCATTTGCCAAGTGGTGCTCCATATACTTATTTTGTCCAGGTCATCTTGAAGGGCATGACAATCATATAAGCTTCTTATCCTTCCTATTATCTTAGCATCATCAGCAAACATGTTCATATAATTCTGTATACCAACTGGTAGATCATTTATGTAGACAATAAACATCACTGGTGCAAGAACTGAACCCTGTGGTACTCCACTTATGACATTTCTCCAGTCCAATACATTGCCTCTGATCACTGCCCTCATTTTTCTATCCGTCAGAAAATTTTTCATCCATGTTAGAAGCTTACCTGTCACCCCTCCAATATTTTCCATTTTCCAGAACAACCTCTTATGTGGAACTCTGTGGAAAATCTTTTTTAGGTCCAGATAGATGCAGTCAACCCAACCATCTCTTTCCTTTAATATCTCTGTTGCTCGATCATAGAAACTGAGTAAATTGGAAACACAGGATCTTTCAGATCGAAAACCATACTGTCTGTCTGATATTATATAATTTCTCTCCAGGTGTTCTACCCATTTAGTTTTAATTATTTTTTTCCAATATTTTGACTATTACACTTGTCAATGATACTGGTCTATAATTAAAGGGGTCTTCCCTGCTTCCACTTTTGTAGATTGGAACTATGTTAGCCTTTTTCCACACATCAGCTACAACTCCTGTAAACAGGGATGCCTGAAAAATCAGTTGAAGTGGAATGCTGAGCTCAGGTGCACATTCTCTCAGAACCCATGGTGAAACTCCATCTGGACCAACTGCTTTGTTCTTATATAGCTGCTTGAGCATTTTTTCCACTTCGTCTCTAGACACCTTTATGTGCTCTATGTTGTTCTCTGGAATTCTTATTGTGTCTGGTTCCTTGAAGATTTCATTTTGTACAAGCACACTTTGAAACTTTTCGTTTAATGTTTCACACATTTCCTTTTCATTTTCTGTGAATCTGTTTCCCATTTTCAACCTCTGAATATTATCCTTTACGTGCAATTTGTTGTTTATGAATTTATAGAATAGACTTGGTTCTGTTTTACATTTGTCTGCAATCCCTTTTTCAAAATTTCTTTCTGCCTCTCTCCTCACTGCCGTGTAGTTGTTTCTCGCATCTTTGTATCACTGGTATGTTTGGGGGTTTGGCCTCTTCCTGTATTGATTGCATTTTTGTGTCTTTTGGTCTCTGGCCCTCTCGCAATTTCTATTGAACCAATCCTGTTTCCTAGTTCTGCATCTCTGTTTTGGTATAAATTTTTTTGTGCCTTTATCATATATTTCACAAAACTTGACATACGTCTCATTCACTTCCCTGCCTAGCATCAAGTCTGTCCAATTATACTCACTAAAAAAATTTCTAAGGTCACCATAATGTCCTCTCCTGAAGTCTGGTTTTTCAACTGCTTCAACCTCCTTATTTTCTTCCAGCTTATAACGCATTGCATACTTTATTCCCAAAAAGACATGGTCACTTTTACCCAAGGGAGGAAGGTACTGTATGTCAAATATATCTTCCTCCTTCCTGGTAAATATCAAATCTAGCATGTAGGGAACGTCCCCTTCCCTCATCCTCGTAGCTTGTTTAACATGTTGATACAAGAATGTTTCCAGGATGAGGTCTACAAATTTACAGGTCCAAAAATCTTCTGTTTTAGCTTCATATGCTTCCCAGTCTATGGATTTCAAGTTGAAGTCACCGACTATCAACAGTCGTGATCTATCGTTATCCGCTCTCGCTATAATCTCTCTCATTATTGTTATAAGACCTTCACGTTTACTATCTAGCCCCTCCTTTGACCATGTGTTGCTTGGCGGTGGACTATATGCATTTATGATCATTAGTTTATCATCCTCATGGCAGATCTCTAGTGCTATTATGTCAACTTCTTGTGGATTGGCAGTCATTATTTCGTTCACCTTTAGGTGTTCTTTTACCAGCACAGCAACGCCACCGCCTTTCCTAATTTTTCTGTCCCGTCTCCAAATTGAGTAGCCCCTTGGGAATATGACCTCATTTAAAATTACATCTTCAAGTTTTGTCTCCGTGAGTGCAACAATGTCTGGTGTCTGCAGCTGTATTACATCACTTAACTCCAGTATCTTCGATCTCACTCCATCTATGTTGGTGTATGCAATCTTCAGGAACTTGTTCCCCCTCTCTTTATTCTTCACTCCCCCTCTCTCTATTGATTTTGTTGGTTTGCCTTTATGTACCACTTTACTGGTTTGCCTACCCCTATCACTTTGTAGAAAAAAGAATTTATTTCCTCTTCATTCCTGCTCTCATTTAAATGTTTTGCCTTGGCGAGGTTCAGTTTCAGCTTCTCTCTATCTTCTTTTGAAAGATCTCGTCTTAACGACCACCCTTTCCCATCCTCATCACTTTGCAATTTTCTAGCAATCCTTAGTACTTCTTCCATCTGTTTGGCACCGTTTAGGGTGATCCTCAAAGGTCGATCTTTCCCTTTTACGTACCTGCCTATTCTCCTGTAGTCGCACACATTCTCTATGGTTGTAAGACCTTCTACGAGCCCAACAATTTTATCTACTACTTTAGCTTCTTCTACAGCTCTTTCTGACCTAGATGTTATCGCCTTTTCTTCGCAGCCAAAAATGATCAGGGACTTACTCCGATCAACTGTGTTTTGCACCAACTTCGGGTTAGATGCCAATTCTTTCCTCACTTCTAGCCTAATGTTTGTTTTATCTTGGTTGCTGCAGTGTTTGACTTCCTTTACTGCTTCTTCTATTTTTTCCTTCTCCTTGGCCACTTGTGCATAAGTGAGTTGCATATCTTTCTTGCACTGTTCTATTCCCTGTGTAACTTCCTCCATCTGTGCTGACAAAAGCTGTTTCTCCTGTTGAATTTCCTTACCTAACCTATTGTAGTCATTTATTTTTAAATTTACTTTAACATCTTCCAAAGCTATTTTTAAGAGTTTATTTTCTTCTTCCATGGCTTTGCAATTTGTTTCCAATTGATTCTTATCCTTGCGCAAGTCTTTCACTAAACCCTCAAGACATAAAACTTTGCTATTCAAATGGTCATTACTTTCTTTCAATTTACTAATTATTTCTGCATGAGAGTTCACTATAGTATCTAAATTTACCAACTTGTTGTGTAGACTGCTAATATCAATGCTTTCTTCATTGAATCCCTCAAAATCAAGCTCTGTTTTGTTTTCCCCCTTGCCAGTGGCCATCTTGAATGTTCTTCTCTGCACTGTAAACATTAGGGCAACTTTTTCTCGTCCGATTTTTCACTTCCCTTAGCACATTCCTGTTATCTCACCTATTTTTCAAGAGCACTATACCTTTATGTTCTCTAGGACACCACTCACTACCATCAACCTGTACTACAATACTTAGGATTGTTGAAATATGCTGGAGCTCCTCTGCTGCAAGTGTTGACCCTAGGGGTGTCACCTTTTGAATTTGTGTGTGTACTCACCTAGTTGTACTCACCTAGTTGTGTCTGCAGGATCGAGCATTGACTCTTGGATCCCGCCTTTCGAGCATCGGTTGTTTACAGCAATGACTCCTGTCCTATTTCCCTATCATACCTGGTTTTAAAATTATGAATAGTATTTGCTTCCACAACCTGTTCCTGAAGTGCATTCCATTTCCCCACTACTCTCACGCTAAAAGAAAACTTCCTAACATCTCTGTGACTCATCTGAGTTTCAAGCTTCCATCCATGTCCTCTCGTTCTGTTACTATTCCGTGTGAACATTTCGTCTATGTCCACTCTGTCAATTCCTCTGAGTATCTTATACGTTCCTATCATGTCCCCCCTCTCCCTTCTTCTTTCTAGTGTCGTAAGGCACAGTTCCCTCAGGCGCTCTTCATACCCCATCCCTCGTAGCTCTGGGACGAGTCTCGTTGCAAACCTCTGAACCTTTTCCAGTTTCATTATATGCTTCTTCAGATGGGGACTCCATGATGAGGCGGCATACTCTAAGACTGGCCTTACGTAGGCAGTGTAAAGCGCCCTAAATGCCTCCTTACTTAGGTTTCTGAATGATGTTCTAACTTTTGCCAGTGTAGAGTACGCTGCTGTCGTTATCCTATTAATATGTGCCTCAGGAGATAGATTAGGTGTTACGTCCACCCCCAGGTCTCTTTCACGCGTCGTTACAGGTAGGCTGTTCCCCTTCATTGTGTACTGTCCCTTTGGTCTCCTATCTCCTAGTCCCATTTCCATAACTTTACATTTGCTCGTGTTGAATTCTAGTAGCCATTTCTCTGACCATCTCTGCAATCTGTTCAGGTCCTCTTGGAGGATCCTGCAATCCTCATCTGTCACAACTCTTCTCATCAACTTTGCATTATCCGCAAACATCGACATGTAGGACTCTACGCCTGTAAACATGTCGTTAACATATACAAGAAATAGAATTGGTCCCAGCACCGATCCTTGTGGTACTCCACTTGTTACTGTTCGCCAGTCCGACTTCTCGCCCCTTACCATAACTCTTTGGCTCCTTCCTGTTAGGTAGTTCCTTATCCATTCTAGGACCTTTCCCCCCACCCCCGCCTGCCTCTCGAGCTTGAACAGCAGTCTCATGTGCGGTACTGTATCAAAGGCTTTTTGGCAGTCCAGAAATATGCAGTCTGCCCAACCATCTCTGTCCTGTCTTATCCTCGTTATTTTATCATAGAATTCCAGAAGGTTTGTTAGGCACGATTTCCCTGTCCAGAACCCATGTTGATGTTTGTTCACAAACCTAATGTTCTCCAGGTGTGCAACCAGTCGCAGCCTAATTATTCTTTCCAGTATTTTACAGGGGATGCTTGTCAGTGATACAGGTCTGTAGTTAAGTGCCTCCTCCCTATCTCCTTTCTTGAAGATCGGCACGACATTTGCCTTCTTCCAGCAACTGGGCAATTCTCCTGACATAAGTGACTCATTAAAGATCATTGCCAGAGGCACGCTGAGGGCCTGTGCTGCTTCTTTTAGTATCCACGGTGATACTTTGTCTGGTCCAACTGCTTTAGTTGCATCTAGAGTTGTCAACTGTTTCATTACCTCCTCTGCTGTCACCTCTATATCTGATAGTCTTTCATCTAGGGTAACCCCTTCCAACAATGGGAGCTGCTCAGGCTCGGTAGTGAACACTCCATGGAAACTGGCATTCAGTGCCTCGCAGATTTCCTTGTCACTTTCAGTATATGCCCCCTCTGTCTTCCTTAGTCTTGTCACTTGGTCGTTCACCGACATTTTTCTTCTTATATGACTGTGTAGTAACTTAGGTTGTTTTTTCGCTTTGATTGCAATATCGTTCTCATAGTCCCTTTCCGATGTTCGTCTTATGTTAATGTAATCGTTCCTAGCTCTGTTGTATCTGCTTCTGTTGTCCTCTGTTCTTTGTCTTCTGTACTTCCTCCACTCCCGTCTGCTGGCCATTTTTGCTTCCTGACACTGTCAATTAAACCATGGGTTATTATATTCCTTCTTATTTTTTCCCTTTACCGTTGGTATAAATCTCTCTTCGGCCTCCTGGCATTTCTGTATGACTAGGTCCATCATATCTTGGACTGTTTTTCCTCTAATTTCTTCCTCCCACTGCACTTCACTCAGATAGTCCCTTATCCTCATATAGTCCCCTTTCCTGTAGTCAGCTCTCCTTTCCCAGATCTCTTGTCCCATGGTCATAAGTTTGAATTCCATCATGTAGTCAAAGACTAGGACACAATGGTCACTGGCCCCTAGAGGTATTTCATGCTCTAAATTCTCGATATCTTCTACGTTCTGGGTGAAAATCAGGTCTAATAGGCTCGGTGCATCTCCTCCTCTTTCCCTTGTGTCTTCCTTCACATGTTGTGTCAGGAAATTCCTGTCTATTACATCTACTAATTTTGCTCCCCACGTTTCGTCCCCTCCATGGGGATTCCTTGATTCCCAATTTATCTCTCCATGATTTAGGTCCCCCATGATCAGCAGCTTCGCTCTCATTCTGTGGGCTAGTGTTGCTGCCTTCTGCAGTTCATCTATACATGCTTTGTTGTTGTCATCATACTCCTGCCTGGGTCTTCTACTGTTTGGTGGGGGATTGTAGATTACCAGGATCACAATCTTCCTCCCATCTACTGTCAGAGTTCCATGTATGAAGCTTGTGCACTCATTGGTAACTCGATTTCCCAGGTCTTCAAACTTCCATTTCCGCTTTATTAGGAGTGCTACTCCCCCTCCCTGTCTCTGTGTCCTCTCTTTTCGTATCACCTGGTACCCTTCAGGAAAGATTGCATCTGAAATCATGTCATTAATTTTAGTTTCCACAATTGCAACTATGTCAGGATCTGCTTCACTCACTCTTTCTTTTATCTCTTCTGCTTTATTAGATACCCCATCAGCATTGGTGTACCAAACCTTGAGATTCTTCATGGAAACTCTTGTACCAGAGTTCTCCCTTTCTCTGGGGGTCTGGGGGGATCTGGGGGATGTCTGGGGGGTGACTGGGGGCAGAGGGGATCTGGGGGATCTGGGGGGTGTCTGGGGGATGACTGGGGGCGGGGAGGGTCCGGGGATGTCCGGGGGGATCCGGGGGGTGTCTGGGGGAGTCCGGGGGGTGTATGGGGGGTGAAAGAGTTCAGGAGGGGGGTGTTCAGAAAGAGTGCTTGGGGGGCTACTGGGGGCTGGGCTTCTAGGAAGGTAGGTAGGAGGGTCTGGGGTAGGGCCTGGGTAGGTAGGTCTGGAGTAGGAAGGGCATACTGGGTCTGAAGATTAGGGAGGGCATGTGTGTGTGTGTGTGTGTGCTTTCTGGTGTGTGTGTGCTTTCTGGTGTGTGTGTGCTTTCTGGTGTGTGTTTTGGTGTTTTTTTTGCGGGGTCCTGTGTGTTCCAGTATTTTATTTCATGTGTGTTTGGGGTGTGGCTGACGCTTGTTCCCGGTTCCTGTGTGTTCCGGTCGGGCGTTCAAATGTTTGTGCTGTGTGTGCTGGGTGTTCCGTGGGCTGTGTGTGCCGGGTGTTCCGTGGGCTGTGTGTGCCGGGTGTTCCGTGGGCTGTGTGTGCCGGGTGTTCCGTGGGCTGTGTGTGCCGGGTGTTCCGTGGGCTGTGTGTGTGTTTTGCAATTTTTTTAATTTTGTAACTTTTGTTTGTGATGTTTCATTTAAGCCCTTTGTGGTTTTAATGTATAAAATTTGGTATGCCCCGTCTGAGTTATGCAGATTTTTATTGTGTGTTCTTATGTCTTTCACTTTGTTGTTTCATGTTTTCTCATTTACGTCATTTACGTTCTATGACTTTTGTCCTCTGTGTTTTTTGTTAGTATGTGTTCATTTGAGTTATGTATTTTGTTGTGACTTTTGTACTTGTATTGTTCTATGTTGCATTTATGGATATTGGTGTTCTGTTGTTGGGTGGAGTGGAGCTGGAGCTCGGTTTTATTTTGGTGCTTTGGTGCCTTTGTATTGAATGCTTTCATTGTAATGTATTTTGTTTTACAAATAAAAAAGGAAAAACAAACTGGTCACTGACTAGCCACTGAGGCCCATGGAATACATCTCGGCTCATAATAATTGTATCAAAATCAGTCTTCGGGGTTAATACTCAACTGTGTTCTCCTTTGTGCTTGTTTGCCGGGGTTTAATTCAGCTGACAAATTAAATTTTGATTTAAATTGTTTGTTTGCAGGAATAGGCTTCCTCAGCCTTAATACTGGACATGTGAGTAATTTGCCTCCTGCAGAAGTTAAGAGGTTTCCTGATATTTAGTATAGTCAATGATGAATTTGTTGTGATAGTCTGCACCTACACGAATTTTTATGTCGGTGAGGTGATCAGACGTAATCTGACAATTTTATTCATTTTCTTCTCAGGAATTTTGCAATGGCTCCTAGACCATGTACATGTAGGTCTTTAGGAATTGTGTCCACCATGACGACTTGTACTTAATGGGCATAGCCGCCTAAACTAATGTAGGAGTATGGTCTCTCAAGATTCTCCCACATCTGACTTGAATGACTCATTGTTGTGCACCGTGCACCTAGTCGTGCCACTATCTCTGTTAACCCTGGTAGGAAACTGTCATGTTGGGTGTCCCCAGGATGCCCACATAACCAGGAATACTTATAACAAACAGAGGCCGCCGTATGTCCAGGCAGAAATTAGATACAGAGGAATTACGCATTTATGCCATAGAGTTAGGAAGCACACAGTGGAAGATGCAAGGTGTGGTAGAGAAGGGACGCCAGCGAGGCGACAGATAAGATCTGACCTCCGGGGTCAAAAGCCTCACCCTGTGCGATGGAGAATAATAACAGTGACGTAGTCGTGAAGTGTTCATGACGTCACCTCTGCTACCGATCATGTAACAATCAATATCATTGGTTCCGGCACCTTTGCTACAACGCCATAGGTCACTTCTAGACCTGGTGTTTGTTCCTCACGAGGAGCCCTGCAATCCCTTGCAAGGGTATTCATATGAGGAAGTCCGTACATGGTGGTCATATCATTATCAGCTATCTATCAGCCAAATACACAGAACACCGTTCATTCCTCACTGTCAAGTTAAACTGCCACTCAGTCCAGAGCGTGTAGCCACCTCAAGCCGCCACCCGCCCTGCCTCACTGTACTACTTGACGTCAGCACCCGACACACCTTACTCACCGCCAGTGCCATCAAGGGTGTGTGTGTGTGTGTGTGTACGTTAAGCATACAGCACACCCTCCTGCGAGTACACTCCGTGTCAAGTACAGTGTGTTGGGAAAGCCTTTCGTCATTGTCTCATGTCGTAACGAGCGAAACCAGCTGTCAGGCAACCGACGAGTTCTTGCATAAATGTGCACGAGTGAATGGGAGAGGTAGCCTACCTGTAAGTACAAGATCTTGTGTTTATTATTGTGTCTGTCTGTGTGTTGATCTGATTGATCAACCACAGCTCACCTTCTCCCAGGTATAGGTGGAGACACCTTACTGTGTATGCATGTTTATCTGTGTGGTATCACGACATTCCACTCGTCTCTGAATGTGAGTTTCACATTCACCACACATTTAGTTATTGTGTGACAATTATTGTGCATGATTATTGCCTGTCCCATTGACAGTGCCATTGTGATTTATTGTGCATCATCATTACCCGAGTATCTGGTTGTAACTCCTGTGACCCTTTGCACACCGGCAGTTAAGTTTGCCGTGTTAATAATTGGTTGTCAATTGTGTTAAGTTAGGTGTTTCTTCACGAGTGGATCAGAATAATCAAGCACCCATTGTATTAGTGGTTAAGTTTGTAAATAAACTACTGTTAAGCTTTATGCGGTGTTTCCGTTGAACCATTTTTGAATACTGCCAACTGTTACTCAAGTGAGTCGACTGCTAGCGGCCGTGGAGTGAGGACGTTTACCGACACTCCGTGGCTGTTGGAGTTGTTTGCCGTTTGGTCACAAGGTGGTGGGGCGTCACTGCCCTCCCAGTGTTGTTGCCTGCCTGGCTGTGTGCTGACGTGGCCGTTTTGACATGGGGGGGCCTTGCAATTCCTCCTGTTTTGCGGGTGAATTCCGTGGGACTAGAATTCTCGTGCAAGGCTGGTTATCCAGCCATTGAGTTGGTGATGTGTGACATGCTTCGTGTTCCGATGGAGGCTGTGTATGGAGTTGAGCTTGTTACGGCCCACCGGGTGATTGTCAAGTTCGTGCGGGAGGAGGAGTATTGGGACTTCCTCCGGCGGCACGAAGGGCGTTCGTTCCAGTTGCCGGATGGCGCCGGCTCCGTTACGGTCTCGGACCGAAGTGGTGCCCTGACATATGTCAGTGTGCACGGTGCGCCCCTGGAGTTCCCTGAAGACCTTCTCCGGCGCTTCTTCGGGAGGTATGGTGGTGTCATCAGTGTGCGGGTGAACACGCTTTCCTTGGGGAAGTATGCAGGGAAGCAGACGAACGTCCGTACCTTAGGTATGCGCTTGCGGTCGGATATCCCATCTTCTGTCCGGCTGCTGGGTTACTACGTTCGGGTGTATTATGCCCGGCAGCCCCGTACTTGTTTCCGGTGTGGTCAGTTAGGGCATCAGGCTGCCGGGTGCTCTGAGGCCTCTGCTGCACCTGTTAACTTATTTCGGGAAGAGAATTTCCCGCCGCTCCCTCAGAGCGTGGATTCCGGAGATGAAGAGGGGCAGGGCCCATTCGCTGCTGATGCGGCCCCCCCTGCGTCACCCGACATGCCCCCGGTGGTTGTTGTCCCTCCGCCGAGTGTTCCGGTGGCTCCTCTCGCTGGTCACTTCGCTGTGCCAGTTGCTCCCGAGGGTCTTCCGGATGGTCTCTGCGGGTCGTCTGCGTCTTCCTCGACTCCTGCTGCTGTGCCTGGTCCTGCACCCTCGCCAGGTGTTACGGCTGTGCTGGGTGTTGGGGGGGCTGCGGAGCGTCCTGTTGTGTGCGGCCCGGTTCCCCATGTGGTTGAGGCTGCTGTCGTACTGCGACGGGCATTGGTTCGCCCGGTTCGTGAGGCCCGTGATTCTGGGTCCGCCTCCGGCTGTGAGGATGTGATGCCAGTACTAAAGCGTTCCAGGCGTTCTTCTACAGCGACGGGCTGATGTGGAGAACTACGACGCAGGTGGAGCTTCGGGAGATGATGTGGTGATTCCGGGTGCTTCGCGCTCTACGTCGCTGGTGGTGGCTGACGTCCATGTGTCTACTGTTGACGATGGTTGTGCGTCTGATTTACCTCCTGTTCTTTCTCCTGCAGAAGGTTCTCCGCAGTGGGAGGTGGTTGCTCCTACAGACGTGGATGGTGTGGGTTCTGGTGCGAGCCGAGGCATCAAGCTGGTGCTGAAGAAGGATGCCAAGCGTGGGGGGTCCCAGCAGGTACAACGTTCGGTGGTTGACGCGGGGCCCTGTGAGGCAGTCGAGGAGGCTCCCAGTGCGCTGCCCATTGCCCGGCCTCATGGGAAGGAGCCTCTCCCTCTTGTCTTGGCCTCCGGAGTGGCGAATGATGCTGAACATCCTTTGCGGTTTGACATTGATGACCGCGTGCGTCCTGTTCTGTGGTGCCCTTCTTCCATCTGGATTCGACGGGCTCGATGTTTTATTGTGGGTGTGCCGGAGTTAATGCCTGATCCTCGTACGGTTCGTAATAACCCTGTTTCGGAGGACATTATGGTACTTTGGGAGGCATATTGCATTCGATTCCCGGCGGCGGAGTGGCCGGAAAAGTATGAGAAATTTTAGTAGTCTGTGTGCTTGCTGTGTGTGTGGTGTGTGCTTGGACCTGTGGTTTGTTTGCAATGTGTTGTACCTATTGTGCGCCCTTCAGGCCGGTGTTATGTTTGTTCTCATGACCGTTGTTTTGTTGTATTGTATTGTGTCTTTTTCTTGTGTTTCCTTATGTTTCTGTTTTTGTTGTCGGCCCTTCAGGCCGGTGTTTCGTGTCTTTGTATGAATTTGTATTGATTTGTTTTGTGCTACAGTGTCTTGTTATGTTTCTTGATGTGCTTTGTTGTTTTATTCTCGGTCCTTCAGGCCGGTGTATGTATGTTGTTGTGTTTGTGCCTGTTTTGTTTTCAGGTGTGCGTGTTTTGCTTGTTTTTTATTATTGTTTGTTTTGGCCTCGCCCTTTGTTTATGGGGTGGATGGCTTGGTGTGTGTTTTTTTTATTCCTGTATTGTTTGTGCTGTGCGTTTGGCCTGGTGGTTTTATATTGCTTTGCCTGTTGTACGTGTTTGTTCTTTATGTTTTGTTTGGAATGTATTGTGTTTGTCCTGTTCTGTTTCCTGCTATGTCTCTGGATGTTACTGTGATTGCTAGTTTGCCATTGTATTATGTTTTGTGTTTTTGATGTATGCTGTATTTTTCTATGTTTTTCTCGTGTATGTGTTTTGTTGTGCTATGCTGTCGGCCCTTCTGGCCGGTGGTCTATTGTTTTCCTTTGTTATATATTCTGTATTGTTTTTATTGTATTTAAATTGCATGCTTTGCATGTAAAAATACAAAAAATGAAAAAAAAAAAAAAACTCTTACTCAAGCCTTCAGCTCTAGGTGTCTTCAACACCGAGTTGCCTATTATTCACTAATCTATAAATGTGATGAGGACCCTAGGAGTCCCTTAAAGTGTTTCACACATTGAGGAGATTCCAACGACCAACGTGGACCAGGACCATTGAGGCTAGTCATCAATGACTCTAACTCGACCTTGCTCTCAGACCTTGTACCTTGTACGCTTGTTCTCGTATTTTCTCTGCTGAATTCCGACAGCTTCGTGAAGCGTCTATCACATGTACATTGGTGACGTACTCACTGCAGTCGGGAAAGCAAAGTAGATAATCCCACAACGTATTAATGGTTGCACCACCTGGTAGACTTGAGGTCCTGTGTCAGTCAGTAACCCTGTTATATCTAATTTCACCTGTGTTACAGGCTTTAATCATCTTACACCTATTGTGTGATAAATGTTCTCTGGGACCCATGGTCAAACAACCCTCGGATTTGGACATTGGCCCCCTTGGTTTTGATGGCAAGTTGGGCAATAGGCAAAGTCGCATTATTTTTGGACTTTGTCAATAGAACACTGATTTTCGGTCGCACCTTGCAATATTGTACTGTGGTAGGAATGTTATCTTCCATCTTTGGGTTTGGAGACAAATTTTAAGTCCCCGACAGTGCTGACCCTTGTTACACCTATTACAGGTGTGTAATTGGGTTTCACAGGTGTAGGTGTTGTGTCACCTGAGGTAACTCATGCATTTTTGCTATTCTTTGAGTCGCTTGACACACACATGACGATCAGGATAGTTGGTGCAGTGGTATATTTAATGTTCTTTTTGGCAGAACAAACATGTCTCATAGCCTACTGCACCTTTTTGAAGTCATCACTTTGGGTGACACAGTAACTGTACGTTTCGAGGGTCCAACTGTAAATATGACCACACTGCCATGGTTCCACATTGGTGTGGAAACAGATTGTTATGATTTAGTTGGAGTACTTGTTGTGCTCTGTGGTTTATTATTAATATTATTATTATTGGTGTTTGAAGGTTTAATTGGTGGGTTTAATTTGTCATATATGCATAGTTGATGAATTACTAAACGTAAACCCTCAGATATTTAATTTAAGGATAAAAT